>NC_136489.1:134766739-135051739 GCF_053919585.1 Euprymna scolopes
CTAGAAGTCATTTTACGGTTCCTTTTTGATTATTTAATAATTATATAATAGTACAGAATAGTTAACATGTTAAAGATGTGTTTTTCAACAGTAACGTTGTTATTTTAGCAAGAATTTAAACTGCAGAAATCCACACTTACAGGTAAATGGTGATTACATTTTTTAAAGTGATTTTTTTTTACTAAATAGCATTTGGTTGTTGTGTAGGACGGTGCCAAAATGACAGCTACACGTTAACGTATGAACTTACTAAACAAAAACATATTTTGAAAAATTGAACTTAGCTTTAGAATATTATCAAAAAGTAGTCCGGTCCTTTTTTATAAAGATGGGGAAGGAGAAATCCTTGTAAACTGAGGTATTATTAAATATTTGTTATAACTTTTTAAAATTAGCCAACATAACTACCTCATACAATCCGTACATTTAATAGAATTTATGAGCATTAGTGAAATTGTATTGTTTTTTTACTTGTTTACGGCATGTCCATTAGGTTTGTGGTAATTTGGTGAGGAAGTCCTTTTGAACTAACTCAATAATAGAAAGGGTGTTTTTTAAACCTGGAAAAATCACACACAAAAAATATCTACTACAATCCGTGGAAAATCCATTATCTAATTTGCGAATAATAAAAAAATCTTTTCGGGTATTATCGATACTTTTTTTTAATTCCGGGGATCTAATCAAAACGAAGGATTAAAAGCATAAACAATTTCATCGGGCTGTCGTGCACAATATAGCGGATTAAACAGTGTTTATTTTCGCAATTATTAGTTTAGGAGACGTTCAAACTGAATTCAAAATTGTTTTTCTTCAAATTATTCGCCTCGTCAAATCTAATAGGTTTATTTCATAAATGAATGCCATAATCAAAGAAGGCCGGATTTTATACTAGCCCAAATATAGGATGAATAAAAATATCTAGATTAAAAAAATCAATTTAAATAAACATTATTTAGCTTATTCAGACAAACATTATGACTGTTTTAAGTCAATCTACTTTAAAACTAAAAATAAAGTAATTAAGTTTTGATACAATTCGATGTTGTATAAGTAGAGTCTATGATAAATTCCATCGACTGATGTGAAATAAATTTACGTCTTGTCTTGCATATTTGAACTGAACCGTGCTTTATTTTACGATCGCGAATGACGGCTAGGTTATCGTACGAAACAACCGAATTATTCAGCTTCAATAGATAATATTTAATCTAAGGGAAAGATAATTTCCATTTTCATATTAACTTATTATCAGGAAAAACTTATTGAGAATGGAAAATTAATAAATTCAGCAAAAATAGTTGATTTAAATAAACAGTGATCAACATGCATTTATCTTCTTGATTTCAGCAGAATTTCAAAAAATATATTTGCAATTTATGTGTATACGTTGAACATAACTACTTGATGTTTTGTATTTCTTAATGATTACAAAATACAATAAACTAGCGAATAAACTTTAATTCAAGCCGAGAATGAATTTCAAGTTAAGCTTTTTCAAATAATTTCCAGGTGTTTAAATCACCAGATAATATCTATTAGTAATAAATATTCAGTATCTATCTCTCTCTAAAGCCAAAACTATAAATTATACTATACTATTTCCACTAATATACCCCCTATGATGTTTTTTTTCAGTGGGTATTTTAGTATCTATGCTGTTTATATGCAGTACTTCATTCAGAAGAAAGTGGCATATGGTCATACTATCATTACATGCATTACATAATAATTAAGAGAGCAGTGCGATATATGTCTGTTCCTCATATACATTAGCGATAAAGTTTGTCGATATTATTAGTAGATTAAAATATATGGAATGAATTTACTATCATGGCCTCTAATAATTCGAAAGTAATTATGAATAATTATTTTCCTGGATAGAAATGAATTTATTGCTTGAAGTTAAGTTTTAAATTATATACATTATAAACACTAATTAAATCACATTGCACTGTAACAACCCAAAACAATGTTTTTGTTCTATTAGAATAACAAACATTTAGATTGTAGACTTGGGGAAATATTATTTGTATTCATCTAAAAATCTTTAATTAATAAAGAATCTTAGAAAACAGAGGAATTATTTCCAGTGGAAAATTGAGATAAACTAATACTGTCAGTCATCTTAATAATAATTTCCTTATTTCTGCATTTATCTCATCAAAGTACTAGAAAGTATAACAATTGTCTTTAATATGAAACATGTGTTGGAATGCTCTCTCTCTAACTGTGTGTCCTTCGTTGTATTACCTCTTCTTACAAGTTAGCAGAGCTTTGTTCATCTCACTCGCCATATTTCCTCGTTGTGTCGGCTCAGATGTTGCACTTTTGATTATTCAACTCTGATCAGGTAGCTATAAACATTTTCTTCAAACATCTTTTAAATACCGGAAATCTGCGGTCGACAGTTTAGAAGGAAACTGCTGGCATGATATCTATCAAGTCGAACTTGCATTCTGATCAAAGGCGGGCTCGATGCTCGAGTTCAACAGGACCTTATCTGTCGTTCTTGTGCGTTGTTCATTGTTTCATCCGGTCATAAGGCAGATAGGATGCTGAAAGTACGCGTGCAGAAGAGTGCATTTCCCATGTGTACAGTCTCTAATGACATTATTAATTCATTTCTATTTCTTTATCTCTTGCTTAAAATGATTCGACTCCTGCGGTCATTGCGCGTATGATAAAAACTGAGGCAGAGGTCGAAGGGTTAAACAGTTGCCATATTCGGATGCGGTTTTGCTTTAGGGGAAGGTCGACTGCGAACATTTGGTTATCTTTCATTTACTCATGATTAAAGAGAAAGGGGGAAAGAAAAAGAGATAGAGAGCCGAGGAAGACATTAGTTAATATCAAGATATTCACTGGGCTGACGCTCAAAGCAAACTCATTACTTTTGTGTTGAGATAAATTTAGAACATATATCCACAAATAGTTGCAAACGAAGATATTATCACTGATAAATATATACATCGCTGAGTAGATCAAATGTTTAGAAAATGTTAAATGAATTATCTAATGGTCAAAGTTTCGTATTATTTTGATAACTTTTTATTGTGAGTGGTATTCAAAATTTTTTCGCTCGATGTAACCACCGATCTTCTTCAGCTGTATTTCGGCGAACTCAGCTATCTGCACGGAATTTCAGACGGAAATCTATTTAATTCAGCCAGAAGTTTTAAGTAATTCACAATTGTATTTTGAGTGTCACCCGCAGTAGGGATTGAACGTTCAACCGCCAGATGACTAAATTTTACGACTAATTGCTGATTATTCTAGTAACAATATGAGAAAAGAAGTCCAAATATTTAAATATAACAAATAATAAATTCTCATCTTAAAATTTCATAAAAATGTGCTCACAAAAAACTGAAATATTCTAAGTAACTGTGGTATTTAACATAATATCGATCGCTAAATGCTTTAATCAAATAATGTAACGTGCGTTATGCATTATTTCTTCATTTATCCGGCCCCTCCATTAAAGTAGAATTAGAGAAAAGGCCGTTTTTTTATAGATGAAGAATCGAACTGTCCTAAAAGTGACACTGGATTGAGAAGAAAATAAAGAATGCCTTAATCGACCCAGATTTCATCACATTGATAAAAAAGAACATATACCACACTTTAATCCTAGCTCCACTATCGAGATGTGTAATTTATAACGAGCCATCTCAAGATCTCATAAATAGATATACGTATATGTCAATCATAAACTTCGTGCTGTGCATCTCTGAGATTTAATTAAAAAGCAAAACAGTTGAAAACATGCTGAAATATGTTCATATGGAATTTTATGAAAATCTCGGCGGGGCATACAAACTTCAACAATGCATGTCTATTAGATACAAGGATCGAAAGTTATTCTGTATCTGTTAAAAACGTGGATGATGACCATCTGATATATTTTATTGTACTTATCGCGTGACTTGGATTTAAATATCTGCCTCGCTATGAAGCTATACTAAATGCAGTAAAATATATTGTAAGTATAACTTAGGATCAAAATTTCATACACGTATCAAATGTAACGCGTGCACAAGGTGAGTCGTTCTAGTTTGTTGTTATCATGGACTTCTCATTAATTTGGCTGTAACGAACACTTTTCACCATGATTCTGCGATACAGATACACTTAGAAACAACCTATATATATATATATATATATATATATATATATATATATATATACATATATATACATATATATGCATATATATATATGCATATATATATATATGCATATATATATATGCATATATATATATATATATATATATATATATATATATATATATATATATATATATATATATATATATATATATAAAGCAAAGCCCACTGTTTGTTTTTAAAAAAACTGACAGTTCGAGCACTTCTTTGCGACGGGCAAATGCTAATTTAAGAGGCATTAGAGAAATATTTACGGGCACTGATTCTTGCTCCGTTGGGTCGACTGTCAACGCGATGGTTGTAGGTTCGATCCACGGCTGGGAAAAGGTGTATGTCTAGTCGCACTGATGGGTAATTATCGTCAAAGCGTTAATTTGGATGTTGATTGTAGCTTATAAATGTACGAAATTTATAAGCTACAATCAACATCCAAATGAATGCTTTGACGATAATTACGGTTTTCAAAAGGCGAACAATTAAAAGATACATCTGCCTTACTTAAAAATTGCTAGGTTTATTTGTGGTGTCTTTTACATATAAAAACCCCACCTAATACTTTTGCTGATGACGAGACTTTGTTTAAAAAAAACTATATGTCAAAATTATTGTCCGTGGCTTAATGTCTATCACAATAAAAACATCGTTTCCGAAACGATCGTACAAATTATTGACTTTGTTGTTGTTCCTTCTTATGAAACAGATTTTTAAGTTTTAATTCTAATTTGATTTTTAAATTATCAATCACATTACTAAATATTAAAGTAGCTCTAGGATATTTGCCTTTCGAGCTTATTACATATCTGAATTACAACGAGCACTGCTCTTTTCTTGTATTTTAATTAAATTAGTAATTTTAATATCACATTAAAATACACTCTGCTTTTTAGACTACTGTTCTAACCCCCTTTAAAATTATATATATATATGCTAAGTGTACATAAGTATGCGTTCATTCTATAATAAACATGAAACTATATGACTAGGTGTATATTAGTAAATCCTCATCCGCATATATAAGTAATGTGGTTATATTGGCATAGGGAAAGTTAGTAAACTGGAAACGACATGAGATACAGAGAGAGAGAGAGAGAGAGAGAGAGAGAGAGAGAGAGAAAAAGAGATATATGAAAGCCAATGATAAAGTGAGTAACAGGGAAAAGGATAAAGGGAAAACAAAGAAAAAAGCATCAGATCTCTATATTTTTACAAGCTAAGAATAACAAACAACGTCAGTAATACAGTTCTATTTTTAGCCCCGCCTCCCCGCTTTTTTTTTAAAATCTTTTCTTTATTCTTTTCCTTTAACATCCCTCTTCGTTTTTCAACCACTCTCTCCCTAATAACTCGGGGCAATTTTCACTGATGATTTTCGTAGTTGTTATTCATTATTTACTGGGTTTACATCTAAAGATTGTGCTCTACTGGTTCGACAATGCGGGATACCGGAGCGAAATATTTCTGACTCTAGCTAAATTATCACCTTTGATCTACATACACACACATATATAAACACATACACATACACACACGCATGCATATATATGTATATATATACGAGTATGTGCATATATATATATATATATATATATATATATATATATATATATATATATATACATACATATGTGTGTGTGTGTGTGTGTGTGTGTGTGTTTAATGTGTGTGTTTTCTTTTTCGGCATTTCTTTTAAGAGACTCGCCAGATTGGCTTTAGGCCGATTATCTTGAAATAAGCCGATGATGATGGTGGACGAGTTTTCGCGGAGGTACAGAAAAAGTCGGTAGACAAATTTTGTTTTTGTGGTAGAATGTTTATGTTATTTTTGTCTTATTTTCAGATTTC
Organism: Euprymna scolopes; assembly: GCF_053919585.1. Classification (NCBI taxonomy): domain Eukaryota; kingdom Metazoa; phylum Mollusca; class Cephalopoda; order Sepiida; family Sepiolidae; genus Euprymna; species Euprymna scolopes. The sequence continues at coordinate 134,772,754 of NC_136489.1, forward strand.
AAGTTTTAAGAAGCTGATAAATAAAAAGCACACACGCGCGTACACTACACACACACAAACGCACACGCACACACACACACACACACACACACACACACACACATATATATATATATACAGTAAGTTATAAAATATATATGGCGATTAAGCTACACTGAATATTCCGCGTTTCATTCACTCTAGGACTCTTCAAGCTTATGAAGAATCCTAGAGTGGATAAAACGCGGAATATTATATTTTTTAACTTACTAACTAGCTTTGCGTACATATTGAGCACTTTTGAAGTAAATACTCATCCGCATATATAAGTAATGTGGTTATATTGGCATAGGGAAAGTTAGTAAACTGGAAACGACATGAGATACAAAGTAAAGTTTACGCATAAATTTATACTTTCGTATAGTACTTTTATGTGAGTAAATGAAGTAGTTATATATATATATATATATATATATATATGTATATATATATGTATATATATATATATATATATATATATATATATATATATATATATATATATATATATATACACGAGCTATCCAAAAAGTCACTGAAGGGTATAGAACTTAAATAGATTCTTGAGTTTTGATGATATCTTTCTGTAATTTTAACACAATCTTACTAAGATATTGCTAAATATTTTTAAACAATACAAAATTCAAATAATCTTGACTTATGAAAAATAATGTCTTTTAAATATTGCCCATTTTCAGTTTCAGATATTTATACTCTTTCCTAAACATTATTCATGACAGATTGCAGAATCTCCGGATTGCGAGTTTACTCCTGTTCCTGATATTGTCTTTTCAATTCTTGCAAAGTTTGGGGTTTGTAGTAAGGGATTTTACTACAAACCCCAATTTGGTTGATTCTAGTCTGCAAATTTAAGGAGGTTAGACCCACCGAGTCAGCAGCGCACTGACAATTAAATTCATAAACTACGTTACTTTTTGTGATTTAAGGTAAACCATCCTTAACAACCAAGGGAAATGCAGACTTTACACCAAAGACCAAGCGTAGAGCAATCGAGGGAAAACAATTTGACAGAGATTTAATGATTCGTCTACCAAAACACTGACCGGTCTCCCCAATCCAATGTAGCTTTAAGTAAAAAGGACACCTTGATGGACCAACGTACACAGAAGAAATGTATTATTTAACTTAACTTTTAATAATATAATCAATTAAAATCTCCGGATAACCGTTTTGAATGAAAATATCCTTGTTCTAGTTTACCAAATTCTAAGTGCCCTATACACTAATGTCTGAATAAGATCAATCTTCATGGAAGCAGGCACAAATGAATGCCAGTTCATATATAAGCCGGTAAATGTCGGTTTACGGTAAACTATATACATAAAATTCACTTTGTGTGTGTGAGTTCCTTTCTTAAAGATCCCGAAACGGCTTGGCTTATCTTTTGAAAATTTAACATAAAGGTAATTTATATCTGGCAGTTTTCTTCGATATGTTTATACAGAAATTCCTCCCAAAAGTATCGAAAATTGAAATAATCCGACTCCAAAAAATAGTATTTGCTTTTTTTTATAGATATAATAACATTTTTTACAGGAGAATAGTTTAGGTTACATCGAAGAGGGAGATAATAAAATTTCAACAAATAATTTCTTCTTAAAAAAAGAACTGTTGACACCTGGCAACATAGTGAGAGCATTCATTTATGTATCAAATGATGCTGTGTTCAAGCCCGGGTGTGCCTTACCATTTTATTTTATTTTGTAATTATTAATGAGTTCAATTTACGATAAAAGAAGAGGTACTATTTAAATCGCTGCAAATCATTTCTCTGTTTGCATATTTTTAAACTAAAAATTAATCAGAAGTGAGTTTCCAGGGCATTCATCATAAAGCCCAAATATCAGCTGTCCTGATATTGTAAGCAAACACAGACGAAATTAGATGAACTACACTATCAATATTATTTATTTTATTGTTTGTGTTTTTTATTGCGAATAAGTCCACCGGGAAAATTATAAGCGGAGGAGTAGAGGATTGATTCTATAATAATCCATACAATCTGCATAAATTAAAATGTTTTAGCGTGTTGGTATGACGGGAGTTCAGCTAGTATATATATATATATATATATATATATATATATGTGTGTGTGTGTGTGTGTGTGTGTGTGTGTGTGTGTGTGCATATACATTCGAGTATGTGTAGTGTATATGTCTATATAAATTTATGTGCATGACTCCTACCCTAATTTACTAATCAATCTGAGCATACGTGGTTTGATATGGTTAAAGTTAGCTTAGGTAAAGGTGAATAAATATATTCCAAATCAAATACCTCCGATATATGTGAAAATTGAAACAATGCGTATTACATATAAATTAATAAATGTTCGTCGAAGTTTAATTAAATTGGAAATACTTCTTTTTGAGTTTAAAATGAGTAAAGTCCCGATGATTATGATTAAATATTTCAGAGTTGCATTTAATTTAATCCATACAAATCAGACCTCAGTTTAGCAAGGGCCGATGAATTTCAATATTTTTCTGAAGATCTGGAAGTTTAAATCTTAAATGTTAATAATTCACGAAATCATGTAATACTTGAATCAAGTATTCTAGACATTATGTTTGCTAATATCATATCTTAGTTTCAGTCTTTATATGATGTTTATACATTACTACTCATTTATAATTCTCATATATATATATATATATATATATATATATATATATATATATATTTGGATGAAACGCAGAATATTCAGTGTAGCTTAATCGCCATATATATTTTATATTTTATATATATATATATATATATATATATATATATATATATATACACACACACACACACACACACACACACACACACACGGCATAATCACGTTGACACACCGGTTCTCGTCAGATCACCGAAGTTAAGCAACGTTGAGCCTGGCTAATACCAGATGGGTGACCATTTAGGAATTCTAGGCGCTGTATGTGCTCTCCGCTTATCTCGGCATTGTTTCCAGTCGTCTTGTACCTCAACTTGCCACTGGTATGCAACAATGTTGACTCAGGAGAAGCGTGGTTAGAGGTTGCGCAAGTCTTGCCACACAAATTTCACGGGCAGGCACCCTTACAGTGGGTATCCATAGTCTGTCAAGACTGATGGAAGCCTTCATATATATATATATATATATATATATATATATATATATATATATATATATATATATCGTGTCTAATCACCCAAGCAATTCCACAAAATCATAGTGCTATTAGAATCATGGTATCTGTATAATACATGATAATTGTATGGATAAATATCAATGTATCCTTGAACAGAACGTAATCGTACAAATCTCATTTTTTCGCTTCCATAGGGCCAAAGTTCAAACGATTTTAGTTTTGCGGTCTCTACCAAATTACTCAGCTAATTTTTGGTCTAAACATTTGAAATTTTACATAAAGGGTATTCAGACATGCACCCAGCGTTTTCATTAGTTTTGGGGGCGAGAATTTGACTGCCTAGAGGTCAAAGTTGACAGAATTGACCTTTGTAGACTATCAAGTTCCTCTGCCGATTTTGGGTATAAAGACTTGAAATTTTAGATGTATGGTTACTTGGACATGGGTCAAACATAAGTTGAGACCAAAACATTAAATTTTAAAGAGGTCAAAATTGGGGCCAAAGTTTTCAAAAATTGACGTCTGCGGTCTCTACCAACTTTTCTCTATGTTAGTTAAAGAAGCCTATTATATAGAAAGGCATTACCGTACAGGTTCACACTTTTAAATATATACATATGCACATAAAGTTATGAATAGTACCCGAGGAAAGCCGTGCTGAACTGTTAGTATATATATATATATATATATATATATATATATATATATATATATATATATATATAAGGGAAAATGTCTATGTGTGTGTCTGTGTACATTTCCCTACCAAATAACTCTGTCAATTTTCCGTATTGAGACTCGAGATTTGACATAAGGAGTATTGAGATTGTGGAAAATCGTTTTAATAGGTTTTCGGGCAGGAATGTGGCTGTGAAGGAGTAAAAGTTCAACGATTGGGCTTTTGAAAATTCTACCAAACTCCTCCGCCAATTTTGGGTCTAAACACTTTAAATTTTAAATGTAGGTTACATGGACATGGATCTAACATTGTAATTTGATTTGAGCCAAAAAATAAATGTTAAGGCGTCAAAATCGGGTTTAAATTTTTAAAAAAATTGATCTCTGCGGTTTCTACCAAATTACTCAGTCAATTTCCAAACTAAACATTTGAAATTTTTGCATGAAGCGTAGTCAGAGATAGAGCAAGCGTTTTAGCGGTTTTGGTCGGAAGTTTGAGCTGTTAGGGGTTAAAGTTCAAAAGATTTGACCTTTCTGGTGTCTAGCAAACTACTCAGCCAACTTTAAGTCTAAACATTTGAAATTTACACATAACGGGTATTCAGACATGCGGCAAACATTTTAATGAGTTTTGGGGTGAAAATTTTGCTGCCCAGATGTTAAAATTGAAAAAGTTGACCTTTGCAGATTCTACCAAACTCCTCCACGATTTTTGGTCTAACGACTTGTTATTTAAAATGTAGGAAACCTGGACGTGCGTAAAACTTTGTATTTTGATTTTAGATCAAAATAATGAATGTTAAAGGGTAAAAATTGGGGTCAAAGTTAAGAAAAATTGACCTCTGCGATCTTTATGAAATTACTCAGACAAATTTTGATTTAAATATTTTAAATCTTACATAAAGTATATTCACACGCAGGGCAAGTTATCAACAGTACATAGGGCCCAAGCAAAGCCGGGGTGAGCTGCTAGTATATATATATATATATATATATATATATATATATATATATATGTATATATATATATATATATATATATATACAATGTTTCATGGTAAACAACTGATGATCCCTTGAAAAATAAATTATTGGTATTATAGTAAATTCGAGAGCGAGTTGATGCAGTGATTGCAGGTGATTAAATTACTTACTGGCTAGATGGTTTTCTAACGAATGATAAAAAAAAATTTTTGTATAGTTTTAAAGGTTAAAAACTTCAAAGACTATATATATACATATATATATATATAGAGAGAGAGAGATAGAGAGAGATAGTAGATAGATAGATATATATATAGATCATCGTATAAAGTGTATATCACTCTGACTGATGTAAAAACATTTTAAAATAAAAATATTTAAATTTAACGTTATTTCATGCGGTTAATGGTGGCCGACTGGATACTAATCAAGCCAGAGAGGGGATTTTGTTGCCGGGTTCGAATAGATTGATGTTTATACCGACACCTTGCACTGAAGATTCCCGAAATGATGAAACAATAGTGTATGTAGGCATTTAATTATCACAGTATATATATATATATATATATATATATATATATATATATATATATATATATATAAATGGATTCGCGTGTCGATTCTGACGTATAAATTTCATACAACAATTAAATTGTGATAATATATATATATATATGTGTGTATGTATGTGTGTGTGTATTAGTGCGTATGGGTCATGTTTATAATGATTTCTATCTTGATATATATATATATATACATATATATATATATGTATATATAAAGTTGAGTAAAATAAACCCATAATCGAAAACTGTGGATGCTTCTCCGTTAAAAATATCTCGACTCAAGAACTGATAGTAATTAAATAGACATAGCGTATTGGATTCTTTTAATCCTTTGTAAATTCAAATACAATAAACAAACTGAATAAACTTCAAAAACTCAACGTTAAAACAACAAAAAGTTTCAAAGATCAATCGAGAATGAGAGTAAAAATAAACAAACACTCAAAGAGAGTTAATGTATGTTTAAGGAGTTTTCTTTTTCTTATATTACAAAGAAAAATGTTATGTTGTAATCTCGCTCTTTCTTCTCGTGCAATACTAACAGGTTTAGCAATGTAAATGAAACTGATATCAGTCGAAATGGACACTGCGCATTTTAAATCAAATGAATGGATTAGTCTATATGGTAGTTTTGAATTACTTTGTAGTTGGAATTGAGCATTATTCCGATCTAATATAATCTGTCCTCCAGAAATAGTTCCACATCGTAACGCATTGTCAAAAACTATTACTTTAAGCTCGAGTTAACCAAGAATCGGTAAAAAAAATGCGTAAATTTTTATAAGAACAACATTTAAAATATATAACTAATTGCTTATTTATTTTCTCTCTTTCTTATTTTAACAAACGATTTTATGCTATTCGTTGTTGTGCTGGTTTAAAAAGAACTTATAATCTAAATAGAAAATAGAAATTAGTTGTATCTATTTTACGACACATCTCTCAGTTTTCGTTATTTTGTCAGCATAATGTCAATTGTCAATAATCAAATCTTACTATAGTTAGGTGAAAATGTGTGCTACTATATAACTCATAGTATTTGTGCGTACATGAAATAAACTTGACATAAGTGCGAACATAGTAAGAAACAGCCTAGAATATAAATGCTACTGCATAATTAGTTATATATTTTTTCTTCTACTTTAAAGCTACGTCCAGCAATGCTGGTGATGGACACCGTTCAAACTAATGGTCTGGCATATCAAGTTCGACCTACGTTATTTCCATTATGATAATTGGTAACTTTTAATTCATGTTTCATATAAACAGATTCAAGAAGACGAATGAAAGCAACATAGCTTAGCCAATCGTCTCAAAATTCTTATTCATGTCTATTACTTTTCTTATTTACTTTAATTATATCCAATGTAGAAGGCGATACGTTTACTATATACGCATATATTCTTTTGTGCCTCCTTATATAACAAGAAATGCGTACGCGTTGTCTTGTTAGGTGTATAGTAAAGTTATAAGGTAAGTGAATATTTTAATTAATCGTTATAATAAAACTTTTACCGATCAAATTGTATAAGATTTTTTATATGAATCGATTTGAAATGAGATCACCGTGATTTTGCTATATTTACAAATTACAACACTTATAAAGAAGATATGAAATTAGTATTTGCATTCAAAATACTTATAAAATCTGATAAGTGACCAAACAAGGTGTGTGTAGACAGATTTATTAACTTTTGATATTGTTTCATTTCAGAAACTTGTGCAATATAGTATGACGATAAAATGAACGGATAGTTTTTCTGTATAATATTGGTTCATTTAAGAGCTGCAGTTCATCAACGAGAAGAAAGCAGCAAAATATTAGAAGAGAGTTTTAGGCATGAAGATAAGTCGCGCCAGGTTAAAAATATCAGAAATGTTTGTTGGTACTCAGTGATCACTGAACACTTCGAAGGCTGCGATATGTGAACTGGATAATTGGAACGACGATATGAAAGCAGTAACTAGCACGAAAGATCATAGACTGCATTTTCCTGTGGTTGCACGATAGAAAATAGAATAAGCATGCAAAGCAATATAGAGAGGGTAAGTTTAGAACGGATATTTGCTACTCATATACGTGCCGCAATGGCAAAACCCTCACCATCAATACTGACGAGAACAGTTTTATAAAAAACAAAACAGCTCTTCAATAAGTTCAAATTACCATCGAGTGAGGCTTATATTCTTCTCGGGAACAATTGGCACTTCACAGAACAAAAGATGATCAGGTTACAGTAAACACCATGATCTGGACACTATGAAATATTTCCTTCAAACAGTTATTCCAAGTGTATAACTTTCCAGCGAAGACCGCGTCACTCGGTCTTTTACATTTTTGAAACAGAACTCAAACTTTAGTGAGTCGCAATCCTCTATTGTCAAGTATTGGGTAAAAAAGGTTACTGCATAACACAGTCCCATGTTACACCCCAAGAAACACCCTGGAGTGGCTCTCGTAGAAATTTCCCAAATTCACTAATACGAATATTAACATCTGACCCTAAATGTCCTTATTTTAATGCTATATATGTGGAGTGTAGTTAAGAAAGACACCAGCCATTAAAGACGAGTTCATTTCTAAGTCAAACTGGTCGGTATACATCTTTCGAAGAACACGGCGAAAATCGCGCTCTCAAAATTAATGCCTCGTCTGTAAACCGTGATAAAGAAACAGGACGGCTTCTTCAAGGAAGTTGGTGTTAGCAAAGTATTTTCTAAGAGATACTCGATGAATTTTCAGGAAGCATCAATTCTGGACTAGATATGACGTTTTTTCTTTATAATTGTTAATCTAAGCATGAGGCTGACGCAATAGGTTTATACTGTGTTAAGCTTATCATTTAACCGTGTATATAATGAGGGACACATGTATGCAAAAAGAGCCAACTGATAATTTCTTATACAGCTCATCATACGACAAGATACATCAAATGTGTTACTATCTGTTTTATTAGAGCCGATAAAATGCAATTGTGATGCGGTAACACATGTCGACAGTTTATTCAGTATTTGTACACGCAAGGAAAAAGATAAAAATGCAAGCATGCTGTGATTATCAAGATATGTAGACACAACCAATCAAGCAGAAAGCAAGTATGTTACTAATAAACTAATGCAGAAGGTGTCTGCTGTAAGTTTCTCAAGTAAACACGTGTTCTTATCTTAAGTATTCGGCGCCAAAGTGACTTGGCAATATAAACCAAAGAGTAGAAATTAGTTCTGCTACGAATTCGTGCATTTCAGATTTGTTTAATTTGTTTATGATCCTTTTCTCGTGTTCAAATCATTTTCCACTCTTTATTTAACGCATATAATAGTTCCCAATACGTGTTATTAGAAGTAAGGTTTAAGTAGGTGTTTAATGCCATGAATTAAATAAATATAAGCATTTGACAATAAAAATCATATTAAAAAAATATAATTTGTTTATATTTTTACTTATGTTCACCCCTTACAAAACATATCGCCACTTGGACGTAAGGGGCTGTTTGGGGTCATGTCTAGGAAAGATTAACACGATATTTGTATATCTTACATTTAAACTTCTGTATATCAGTACAGCCAGAGAAGCAGGCAGCATGAAAGGGAATTCCATGTCTATCTGTTCTAACTATTAGAACAGAAAGCATTCTGGCATTTAGTGACAACAAAAGTGAAGGGGTGAGACCTTATAGCTAAACGGGTTTGTCGGGGATATGTACGCCGATGGGGTACAGGTGAAATGAGTTCATCAGAACACATTCCATTAAAATATTTGTAAAACAGGCACAGTGATGCAACATTGCCGCGATGAGACAGGGGCTGGGGCTTAGTTGATAAAGTGTGACCGATTAGATTGACAACTCTTTTTTGGATTTTATCTTAGACGGAGCGAGACTAGTGGTAGATGCACCAGTCCAGATGTGGTAATAATACTCCACACATAGGCGAATGGTGGCCTTGTAAAGGTACAGGATACTCTCAGGCGTGAGTAGTTTTATAGCTCGATAGACGGAACCCACCTTCGTTGCAACAGCTTTGCAATGTCCTCTATGTATTTGTTCCAGTTCATATTGCCCACAAATGTTAGGCCGAGGAGTTTGAGGGTAGAATTATCAGGTAGGGTGATATTTGTCATGGATATAGAGGTTGGAGAGGCGTCTTGTAATTGTTAAAGGAGATCAGCTTAGTTTTACTAGCATTAAATGTTACCATCTATTTGCGATCAAGTTCCACTATAGTCTGAATGTCATTTTCTAACAATTATGCCATTGTCTTAGATTTATGTACATCTGTTCTTCCTTCATGCATATTATAGAGCGTTGTCATCAGCAAATATACCCATCTCGGGTACAATATTATCAGGGAGGTTGTTTATGAATATCAGGAATAATAATGGTTTAAGGATCGACCCCTGAGGCACTCCCATATGAATGTTATGCTGCTTAGATATGCGTCCGTTAATGACAACCTGTACCGGGTTTTGAATAAGTCCTGTTACATTGTAGATTTTCCTATTCAAATTAAGCCTGGTACGTCATTTTGGGTAGAATTAAACAAGTTTGGTTACACAATGATTTATTAGTATACAAGGCATCATATCATTCAATGTGGCCACCTTTGGCGGCAATGACACGTTCCAACCGAGGTCGGAAACTCTTACAGGCCTTCCTGACGTAGTCCTTCTTCATGGACGCCCATGCTCGGTTCACAGAGGCTTTCAGCTCATTTGTGTTACTGTGGCGGGTCTTACAGGCCCTTGCCTCAATATGCGCCCACACACTGAAATCAAGGGGGTTCAAATCTGGCGACTGTGGAGGCCAAAAGTCTTTGGGCGAGAAGCTCATGTTAGTCTCTAACCAGTTCTGCGCAATTTTGGCGGTGTGTGCGGGTGCGCCGTCCTGCTGGAACACGTAATCTGCTTTCTTGGTAATCTTTTTAACCCATGGAAGAACTTTAGTTTCCAAAATGTCTTTGTAAACAGCGGAGGTTAGCCTGTATCCCTGCTCAAACCACACCGGGGGCATATTCTCCCCATTGGATGCTACGACCCCAAGCATCATGACAGATGCTGGATGCTTGGTGGTTGACACTCTCTTGTGGTTAGAGACATCATTCCCAAAGCTTACGACCCGGTCGTTCTGCCTGTTGAAGACTGGATCGACAGTGAATGTTTTCTCATCGGAGAAAATGAGGATACGATTCCCGTGGCTTTTTAGGCGGGTGCTCCTCTCCGGACGTTTATGAATCATTGCAGCACTCAAGAGGGGTTTCTTGGAACGTCTTAGACTCTTTCCTCCCATGCTCTTGACCACCCAGGACACTGTGGATACAGAAATCTTCATCTTTTGTGCCAGTCTTGTCATTTTCAGCTCAGGATCATTTTCAAAGGCCTTTTTGATGGTTCCACGCCTAATTTTTTGAGGCCTTCCTGATCGAGGTCGATCCTTGAGGGTCTCCGAGTTATTCAGACGTTGGGCAACACGATAGACAGTCATTCTACTGACGTTTAGTAGCTTTGCTATGTCTGTTTGTTTGCGACCAGCGCGCAGCAAAACGGAGATTTCATTTCTTTTTCCTTCCATTGGGTGGTACTTATAATTTAGGATTTTCTCAGGAGTCAATATTGTATCTGCAGTATGTAAGTATTAATTAGACGTACTCAAATGTTAGTTACAATCAATAATACTACATGAATTTATAAAAATAAAAATGTAACAGGACTTATTTAAAACCCGCTATGCTTCTATTGTCTAAGAAGGGTCTAATTATATTTATTATATGTCCAGTTATAACGTACAATTTAATTTTTATTAGCAGCTCGTTATGCCATACTTTGTCAAAGGCCTTGATATATCAAAGGCCACAGCCCTGGCTTCGCCCGCCTTATCCAGTATATGGTAAATGCGTTCAGAGATGACTGTTAAAATATCTGCAGTAGAACGACATTGCCTGAATCTATACTATTTGTCAGAGAGAAGATTTGCTTTTGCAAGCTGCTGAACTAGTGCTCGATTAATTAAGGTCATAGAAATTTTATCGAAGAGTGGGAGGAGACTAATGGGGCGATAACTGAGAAGTTCTGTGGGGTAGTCACCATACTTTCCAAGCTCTACAATAAATGCTTGCTCGGCTGAACATTTCTTAATTAGTAATGCCGGGAGGAGATCAGGCCCACACGTCTTTAGGGTGTCTAAGTTTTTTATAGTATACGGGCAAGAGAAGGGGTGATTTTTACATTATCTAATGTTGTTTCAGTCCGCATAGGGAAATTCGGGAGTGAGTTGTTTGTTGGCTCTAAGGTGGAGTTGGAGGTCAATCGCCGGGCAAACATTTCTGCCTTCTCCATTGCCGTACATGCAACCTTCTGGTTGTTGCTCAGTAGAGGAATTACTGATTGCCCTTTATTCACTACACTATTATAGATTTTTCAGAAATCACGAGTTTCTATCGTTTGCCATTCAATGCGTTCCCTGAGTATTTCAATGTGCTTTCTTTTGAATGTTGCTATTTCATTCTTACAATGATTTCTAGCATTTACAAATTTTTGCCTATTTGTATTTGTCTTATGACGCACACACCGACGGAATGCATGCTGTCTTTGTGCAATAGCAGCTGCACAATCTGCAGTGAACCATGGGGGTGAGTGGGGTTTGCTATAATACTTCCGTGTGGAAACATATGCTTCAACGCCCGCTTTGCACCACTCAGTTGTCTCATTGGCACACTGTTCAGCAGGAAGTGAGAAGATATCGGTCCATGGGGCACTTCGGATGTGTTCTCTAATAACTTCTGTTTTATTAGCTTGTTGTTTTGAGCAATGGTTCCTCACCTTGAGGTTGGGATTTAAATGTGATGTCAACAGATACCACTATGTGGTCTGCGTTCCCTAGTGGAATGTGGGCATTTGTCACACAATCCTCAGGTACTGGGTGAGAAACACGTCTAGAAGTGAGGCCAGCTGAGGTCCTCGATCTGGTAGGTGGGTTAGAAACATTACTGTCTGTGTGAGGAAATGGACTATAGAGAAGCTATGAATAAAGCGTCCGGCTGCATCTGCATAACCTGAAAAACCAAGCCAATTTTTATGGTGGACATTAAAGTCACTAAACATATGTATTTGGAATTTACTATCCAAGGAGACTGCTGAATCTATACTATAAGATACATGATCGATTAGGGTATAATCATGATTTGAGGGAGAACGGTAGAGAAAATATAGGTAACTAACGCAGTGATGAAATGTTAGTCGAAAGCACATAAAAGCCTGGTCATCCGATTCAAGATTTTCCTCTCTAGTTAAAGGAAGCGTGCTACGGATATAGACTCCAAGCCCGTGCAGATATCTATCCGAGTCCTTACGGCAAAGGGGGGGGGGTATCCTGTCATGTTAAATTAGAGGCGATTGATGAGTGTAAGTTTGTTTCACCTAATGCTAAGATATCCGGGGAGTTTAATAAAAGATAAGACTCTACATCATCTAGATTATCTCAAAGCCCACAGATATTTGTGACAGCGAGCCTCAAGAGTGAAAGCGAATTGGTTTTATTTGGATAGTTCTCTGGTTTTATCGTGATATTTGTTTGGGTCTTCATTTCATTACGTTTTTGTTTGCTGTAAGGTTAGGAAAGACGTTGACCAAAGTGGGCAAGTTTTAAGGCCAAGTATACACACAGTGATCAATTAGCCGAGTCCTGTCTAGAAAGTTGGGGCCTCGTGAAAGCCTACCAGAGCTAGCAGCTGGGTCCCTTTCCATGCGCGACATGGCACAGCAACTATCCTGATATTATACAACTGATGATAGAGCAGCCGCTCTAAGCGCTACCAAAGAGTTAGGGCCCCTGTACTGTCAATTGAATTAAAATTTTACTACCTACGGTTAAATTATTTTACTGAAGAAGTACAGGGTGAATTGAATCCGATAATCTCTAATTGCCTATGAAATAACTTTCCTATTCATCTAATCTTGTTTCCTGTGACTTTAATAAAATATTCTTAGCATTGCATGTTGAATAATAAGGATAAAAATTTTTATTAAAGTTAAGTAAGGAAGTCTTCGAAAGGAACATACAATCTGATGTTTCTGAATTTACTAGAATATTGTTTTCTAGATAAAAAGTAAACTTTAGATTTGGAATGATAAAATTACAACCTTCTAATAGAATGTAGTAATAAATAAAAAAGCGTAGGTATGATGAAATTGAAAACAATTTTTAAACTAGTATATATATGAGGTTAATCCTGTTCATATATATATATATATATATATATATATATATATATATATATAGTCATCCACATACAGTACTGTTTCGCTGTTTCACAGCTCATCAGTGCGGCTAGACAGGCAACTACCTCAAGTCAGGATTGAAACCCGGTTGCCTATATGACAGTCAAGGCCCCTAACCACTACGCTATCGGTAGCTGCTGTATGAGTCATGATTTTAACGATATTTTGACATCGTCCGAACTACCTAAGCTCGATTTGTTCACACAAAGAGCATACACACATACATATATGTATATATATGTATATATATGCATGTATATATATGTATGTATGTATGTATGTATGTATGTATGTATAGCACATAAGCTGCTATGAAATAAGATTCTAGTTTCTTCCCCGAAGGCAATTGAGTTTACATCTACGTCGTGATTAATTTTTATAGTTTATTTTTGTCCTCACTTTTGAAAGAAATTTTCACGATTGTAAATTTATTCCAGTGGAGAGTGTGCTAGTAAAAATAATCGCAAACGAAGACTTCGCAAGCAATTTGTCCGAAAGAGGTTAGGCAATTAGACGATTAAAATTATATCCTTAGAACGATTAAGAGAACCAACTAATGTAATTGGTTATTCAGCTAGGGTAAATACTACGTAAATTAAAAATCAACACATAACCACACACATTAACACATTTAACTTCATGATTTTCTTCGGAAGTGACACATGAACGGCTCTGTTATCAGTTTAATCATCCCTCGGCAAATAGAGCAAAAAGCGGATTTGTGGCTGGGTTCGATGATCATGACTGGCAATAATTTTTACTTTACACTGATGATTGTGTAAGCACGAAACACTATTGAATGTATCAATAAATAATTGTTATTTTATTGTGGTTATGAAGCCTCTTTAAGAGCACTTAAGGATGGGAATATGTGCGGAATTATAACTTAGGCAATTAACTAGCGTCTATGCACTGTTCACGACTTCAGCTCGTGCGGACACTGTATGTTGCCATTATACTCGCCCAAATTCGGGGTTTGATAGTTCTTAATTCCCTTGCTTCCCGTGGCAATTGTTTGATCGCTCGACTAAACGCTGCTTCCTGGTTGGGTTCGAATCTCATGACCGGCAGGACTTGTAAACTTACACTGATGATCGCGTAAGCATGAACCCTAGTATTTGTAAGTATAAATGAATAACTATTTTTAATTATAATCATATATATATATATATGTTTGTGTGTGTAAAGTAAATATGTATATATATAAATATATATATGTATGTGTGTGTGTGTGTGTGTGTGTGTGTGTGTGTGTGTGTGTGTGTGTGTGTGTGAAGTAAACCAAAGTCTTAACTTAGAGATATATAATTAGAGTTTTAGATCCACGGGAGCTCATACATTATCATACATATGTACACATAGGTATTTTTGATCTTGACTTTTTAGAGAATATTATATAATTTGGTTTATGTTGTACATTCTACTAGGTTAATATATATATATATATATATATATATATATATATATATATATATATATATATATATATATATATATATATATATATATATGGCGCAATAGCAATCAAATTAAAATATCTCATCTGAATTTCATTTCCTACGTCCCGGGTGGTACGCTATCTTACCTGGACGGCGGCTATGAGCCGACCGCATGGATTGAAAATGATGACGTTGTACGACTCACTGTGTAAATATTGGAACCATATATTTGTCTGCGATATTTTGCTAAAATATCTCTAAAAAGCAAAGCATAACAGAAAAAATATTAATAAAATACGAAAATGGCAACGCAAAAATCTCTAATTTGAAATGAAAAGTTCAGACTGTTGATATTTCTCCAGAGATATAAATGTTCACTTATTTTTTTGCAATGTTTTCATTTATTTTTTTAAAATCACATTCTCGAATGATGTTTTTTTATTATGGCAAATATCACCCGATGTTGTTTACCGATTATATATGCTTTCGTTCAAAAGGGTTTTTCATCGTCTATGCAATCAGATTTTTTTAGGATTATCTTTATATTAATAAAATTATGTTACTACTTACATAATGTCTACATATGTATGTCTCTCGCTCACCCGTGACTTAAGCATAATGATTTATACATCTCTACTAATATATAAAATAAACTTTGTATGTGTATCTGTTTCAGTCTGTGTGTGGTCCGTTCATTATGGCCTGCGAAACGACTGGATCAATGCTTTTAAAGTTCACGCAATATACTTTATGTGTCTTGGGGTGTGCTTATATAGGCTTTATATCAAAATATCTCTGATAAGTATTGAAAATCGATAATCGAAAAATATGATTAATAATATAACAGTTCGATTGGAAAAAGTAAATAAACTTATTCAGTCTAATATCAGAAGTGCATTTGATAAATTTTATCACCGCACAAGCAGAAAGGCCGACATATAAAGTAGACTGATATATGCACAAAAGGTTTTTTTCATAAGACAGGGCAGCGTTCGAAATGAATGTTTCTTTTTAGAGCACAAGTGAACCGTTATACATGACGTTTTTTAAATTTTCAACTTTAATTGAAATAATGATACAAAAATATTTGTATTAAATCAGCAGTAGATTTACTACAGTGCGATGGCACACAACACTGAGAAAAAGCATGTAAAGGTTACTTCCGATACAGCGCGGCGCGTCCTCAACTAAAGCAAAAAATTAATTTGTGTGAAAAGGGGCGATTTCACGGATTTCGATAACAATAAATTTATTAGAAGTGTTAAAAACTTGTTGATTCTTATTCTAAATCATGCAACACAAAGTCTCCCTGCTATTATAAGGCTTCATTCAGTCTTGACAGACTATGGATACCCACTGTAAGGGTGACTGCGCGTGAGATTTTTGTGGCAAGATATGCGCAATCTCCAATCACACTGTGTCGATAGTGTGGAATACCAGTGGGAAGTGGAGGTTCAGAACGACTGGAAACAATGCCAAGATAAGCGGAGAGCACATACAGCGCCTAGAATTTCGAAATAGTCACCCATCTGGTACTAGCCATGCGTAACCTTGCGATGATCTGACGAGAACCGGTGTGTCAACGTGATTATGCCGTACTTATGTACGGCATAAACTGCTAGTATATATATATATATATATATATATATATATATATATATATATATATGTGTGTGTGTGTGTGTGTGTGTGTGTGTGTGTGTGTGTGTGTGTGTGCGTATGTGTGTGTGTTCGTGTATATATATATATATAAATATATATGTGTGTGTGCGCGTATGTGTGCGTGTTCGTGTATATATATATATATATATATATATATGTGTGTGTGTGTGTGTGTGTGTGTTTATCGTGAGGTAAAATACCAGGTATTGAAACTGGTGCGGTCTATCCTTCTTTCGAGGATAGATGGGATTCTTTTAATTAGTGGTAGACACCTAATGAGGACATCTCTTAATTAGTGGTAGGCATTAATATCGAAATTATGGTTACAGACGATATAGCCTAAAATAGTAAACCGCATATTAAACAATCCTATTAAAAAAAATCTTTTCGAAATTAAATGGGCTGGAATGCATTTTAGTTTATTTCTACTTTTACACAAATAATAATTCTTGAAAAAAGCATTCTTGATCAGAACGTCATTTTGAACTTTTTAATTCTTTGCAAATTCTCTTCATTAAATGCCTGAAATTTTTGGAAACCTTAGTAATTGTGATCAGTTTTATATGAAATATTCGAAGTTCTCAGTCATAATCTATTCTTGCTTACATTTCTTAAATATTTATGTTATGTTATAGGAAAAAAGTTAATTTTCGTAATGACCTTTATCTCCATGTTTGATAGTTGTATCGACATCTTTCGTCATAGTTGTTAGTCTTTTAGTTGTTTCTTTCAAACAACCCCTTTGTTCACTTTGGAGGGATATATTGATTTAAGTATTCTTTTGGATACGTCGCTCTAGCTGTTGTTGCACAAGTAAATTATTTCAGAATATAATGCCCCGATGAAAAAATTCTTATTTTATTATCAGTGCAATATTCTCTGCTAGGATTAAGCTAAGTTCTGATTGATTTAATAAACGTGTTTGTAAATATTGTCTGAAGATTATTCCATTTAAGTTGATTCAAAGTAAATATGATATGAAACATGATTTGGCAACTGCTAGTGCATATTTTTTATTGCGTTTAAAGTGGATATACTGGTGTATTTCTCACCGAACCAAGTTGGCATGAACTCAGGAAATCTTGCTTATAAAAATAGTCATGGAAAGTGCACTTGCTACATGTCATGATAGTGACATTGCACTGTACAGATTAATCAGTTCCTATGCAAGAAAAATGTGTAGTGTAATACTAGCATATGTATGTGAAATTTTATCTTCTGTTCGTAGTTTCAATGATCTTATTTACCTCCGTTGAGTATGTTATACATACTGGCCTTTATTTCTTGGACTCACTATTTCGTGATTCCGCTTATATGGTTATTTTCGTTCCTTGTGATTTCTGTTGTCATATGATCGATTATCTGTCGCAACTAACGACGTTGGTCGTGTATTTTTCTGTTGTTTATATCATTCAACTTATTCATGTTTCTCTTTCGTGACGTTTTTAGATCTAAACGTCCTCGTTTCATTCCAGGTTCTTTATGTAATCCAACAGTCTAAATGTTCCGATGGGGAGACAAAGATTCGCATTCGTGGAATGGAACGGGAAAATCTTCACACATTACACAAAAATTGGATAAGATATTCATTTAGTCAGAGATATGTGTACGCGGACTTGATCCAAACGACAATAAGGTGAAATGGCCACCCGACATGATCGAGATTACGTTTTATAATTCTCTCCTGTAAGCTTAAGTAAATTAAAATTACATGCTATGTTCTACTAAATATTTTATAAGATGCATCTTTAAAACATCGTGCTATTTTATTTATGTTTTTATTACAGTGCTGATTGGAACTGAAAGTCAACTGATTCATAGTAGACAGTAGCATTGCGGAATACATTCATCTATATGCCTATATTCCCTTTCTAAGATCTTGAAAACAACTGCTCATGCCGTATTCATGGATTAAAACATACATATTTCAACAATTATAAATTTTGTTAAGATTATTAATATGGAAGGACATTTTTTTTAGAATCATTGAGTTTCACGATTCTGCGACAGAACTGTGTAAATACATTGCCAATTTGCAAACAAAACGCATTTGCTCGTCCTTTTAAATTGCGAAAGACTAACAACGTTAATATGTTTAAATTATTCATGGTTAATGTCTTATTTATAGTTTACTCGATGATAGAAGATTGGATTATTTTTAAATCATAGCATTTAATGTTTCAATTTGAGAATTTTTCATAAATGAATAATCCACACTCCAGTTTTTTTTTATTATTTCATTTAACTAAGAATAGTTTGTTTGACTGCGTTTCAATACAAAAATAAAAAGGGCAGTAACACTATGGTTCCTTAAGAAAGGCTTTAGTGATATTTAAACGAATGAAAACTCACTGCAACAAAAATGATAGATTATAAGAAAATAATTTAAAAACAATATGCATTTCAACGGAAATATTTTACGAATTTGTAATTATATTATCTTTACATTCAATTTTTTAACAACATACATTTTTCAATACACATTAAATTAAATAATTTCTGTCTTAATAAATGTAACGCCAGATTATATAGTATTTAATAATAAAAAAAACTATATATATATATTTATACATATATATATATATATATATATATATATATATAGTATAAATAATTAATACCTCGTACACATTGACACAGTTTCAAAGATAAGCGGAAGTGCAGGATCGGATTATTTGGAAGACATTTATTCTTTTGTATGTGTTTTTTAAATTTATATGTTATGCAATATTTGTTTAGAACAAATAGTTTCAGCCTATAATATTTGTTTATTTTATATTGTGTTATATATTTGTAACTAATGCTTGTATATTCATTAGCAAATACTTTTGTATTTTTTATATTATCACTTAGTACTAATTTTGATCATTGTTTCTATTCTGTAATTTAATCCTTTATTACTTCTAAGTCTTGCGTAAAGCAATCCCGGAAATGACTGATAATCATGCAAGTTAGGATTAGTTGGTTGAGATTAAAAATTATTGTTGGAATAAATGTTTATATTGGAATAAATCAAAGAGTCAATGTTTACATGAATAATATAGACAAAAAAGTTTTCGAATGAATTGGAGGAATCATATTGAATTCACAATTTAAAAAGAGATTAACCCCGAAAAATCTTACGTAGCGGTTACTTTAAGTTGACTTATATCTTAGGACGATCCGTGGTCAGTGAGAGTTTTAGTTGAGTCTAGTTTTGGGAGCCAACGAGAGAAGACGGGTTTTCCTAAACGACCGAGGAAACAGGTCGAGGCAACAGGCTTAGAGATGTAATTTAGAACGGTGGTTGTAATTTTTAGGAGTTGGGACGATTCTGGAATAAAATCCCGTATGTTTCGGGTTAGTTTCTCCATTGAAGAAGTTGAAAAGCATTATTACAGTCCAATGATCCAGATAGCTGAACCGGACAACATGGAAACTGTTGGAAAAAGGTATGATCTTATTTGATGTTTTTACATCTCAGCATTAATTATATATATATATATATATCGATTTCAAAGAGACTCATGAATAGACGATCACAGGTATACACATTTCATAAAGAGACGTATTAAAACTCTCATCTTTTCCTTACGACGATATAACATACGTAATCTTGGTGTCGTTTATATACACACGACTATATAGCATAAGTTTCAATGGCAAAATAAGTATATTTTGTACCTGCATTTTCCAACCAAATGTATAATTAATAAACATTTTCTTTTATTTTTAATTTTTATGATTCTTTTTCTTCTAAGCATGCTTTATAGTTTATATTATTTTTATAGCAGTGAGGGTTAATTTGAAGATTTTTCAATTGATCGATAATGGAATATGTTTCAGTTTTAGTGTTATACATTTTAAACTGCGTGATGGAATTTCTGGTGTTTTTTCACTCCTTAATGGCATCAGGTGATATTTATAGGGACATTTTAAATTATTTTTCCTAACAAATTAATAAAGTTTATCCAAGCCGTAAGCTTATGAGTCTTAAATGTAATTGAAATCAGTGAATTTTGCTTACTAGGTGTCTAAGAAAATCTGGAGTACTTAATGTTTAGAATGATAAAGTAATGAATGTATTATGCGCTCTAAAAGCCTTTAAAATTCTGTAAAGAACAGACGTTTAGCTGATATTTATTTATAGACATCTAATATATATCAATGTCTCAAAAGAAGCTGATACATAAGAAAATATTTCTAACTTTCTTAATTTTTAATTTTTTTTTCTTCTTTTTTCAGAGCATCTGGAGTAACTCTACCTAGGTCGCAATGTGTCATTACACCACTGAGGAGCGGATATTTATCTTAGAATTTAAATTTCAAACGTGTCAGCTTTTTTTTGGGCACACTGTATATTTGTGAAATTTGAATTTATATAAACCGCTTCATTTTAGTGGTTTTGCATCAAATTAAAATTAATTAGATAGAGTTTTACTACTAGTAGATGTATTTCAAACTTCATAATGACCATTTAATTTAGTAAAGATTTAGTAAATATATAAACATATATATATATATATATATATATATATATGTACATACCTTTAGATATAGATAAATGAAAATTTTAAACGGGGATAGAAGTGTGTCTGTATATGATATCAATAGAAAAAAATGTGCGTTCTTTCATCTTGCATTCAAAGCTGTATTGTTAACCAAGCTGCATTTTTGTACGAAGCTTACGAGAATTAATTCATTCCTACTCTTCGAAGATAAATCTATTTTAGTTGCGTTAAAGCCTTAGTGATTATGAAACAATGACATGGATTCTCAGTTGCCATATGGTTTTATCGTGGGAGTTAGAGCAGGATACGTCATTTTATCTCTAGGGGAATTAGATTTATTAACAAGGAAACTCACGTGTGTAAATACACACTCATTTACAACCACATTTATATATGTTCTGGAGTACACACGCGCGCACACACACACAATATATATATATATATATATATATATACATATATATATATATATATATATATATATATATTACTGGTGGAAAAGCTCAGATGAAATGTATTAAAAATGTAAAACGTTGATTCCAAATAGCATTTGTGCATTTGTTCAAGTATCTTTAAATTAACTCTGCCAGAAACACAGATTAGCTCCTGGCGTTATTTACAATTTATTGCTTTTCTAACGAATGCGATAAGATAAATAGTGATGTGGGCCCACGGTTGGGACCATGAACGGAAAACATGGGACATAGACTATGTGTAAGAAATATATGTTGACCAGAAAAGTTACGATGATAGGATAAAGAGTAAGTGGTGTTTACTAACCGACGGTGCCTAATCTGAGTATTCATATGCTTTACGAACTACTAGTCCTCCTGCTGGTTCTACGGTATTACGATAATATCCCTAAGAGTGTTATCTAACACTGTAATATAGTACTTGAAGAGTCCATGATGTAGGTAAGGTTCGGTTTCACAACAACCACCCTCCTAATTTTTGTTTTGTTTTAAAAAGCAAAAAAAAAAAAAAAAATAGCAATGAAAAAAAAATAAAACTGTTACTACTTCTTTCTCTTGGGATTCACGTCGAGTGGTTGCATAAATTGTTTTTGTCTTCCTTGGTGACGCACTTCCGCAGAATGTCTGGGGCATATCATGGCGTTCGTTTGTAAGTATTGGTCCCGGAACAATACAGATTAGTTCGCCAATTTTTTGTTTTATGGTGCCTACTTCCCAAAATACAATGTTTTTGTAGGCTTCAAAAAGAACTTTATCGCCATGACAGAAATATTTTTCACGGGGCGAGATGGTTTTCTTGAACTTCGATTGGTGTGGAGTACAGAAAACATTGTGTCTACAAGCGAGCGTCTCATATACATGTTCGGATTAGGTGTTATCCAACATATTTGCAGAAACTTGCATTACTCATTTCCTCGGTGTATGTAGTGCCTTTTTAAAGGGCCCACAAACCTCTCGGGTAGGGTTATAATTATTTGTTGTAATGTGGTCCACTTGATACGACTTGAAAAAGTCTCTGCACTCATTTTATGTAAATTGAGTCCCGTTACCACGACAAAACGCGCGAATAGTTCGTGTACAAATACAATGTCATCTAAGCAAGAAGACTTGATGTCATAATGGTAAACAAGAAGGAAAAATCCTGTCAGATTGTCCCAGCAGAAAACAGAATAAAGATCAAGGAGACGGTAAAACGGAGCAAATACACAAAACTGGCCAGGAAGCTCAACGGATTACAGAAGACGAAGAAAGTTAATATAACACCAATAATTGTAGAAGCACTAGGAACAATGCCGAAAAACTTTGAAAACAATATGCGAGATTGGAGTTAGAGTGACAGCTGAGAAGATACAACGGATAACAATAATGAGAACGGAAGAAATATTAAAGAAAACCCTTAAGTGTGGAGGCATATATATATATATATATATATATATATATATATATATATATATATATATATATATATATATATATATGACCTATTCAGGCATATATGGGGGCTATTCAGGCATAGAGAAACTACTACGGGAGTATTTAGGTCGAGGAGATACAAGGGTTTCTAGTTATCAGAGTATCAACCATTAAAATACTAAACAGGCAGAGACATGCAACATTTCCTCGATGGGACAGAAGCTGAAGCCTAGCTGACAGTTCGCGACCTATATATGTATGACAGGAATTAATTTATTGTAATCTATTTCGATCGAGAGTGGTCAAGTTTACTTAATTAGAGAGCAGATGTTTGCACGTGTTTACCCACCTTTACCATTACAAAGAAAAATATATTTTTTCATATTTGGTGGCTTTTTTTTTTATTTCTCCGAAATCATTTTGTCTTCTATTAACACAGAATATAACTTTTCTTTCTTTCTTGATACAGACCAGCTAAGACTATTCACGTTTAACTTGATGACGTCTTGTTAAGGCTTGCAGCTTTATTTACTGGTAATTGCTTAAAGAGTTTATTTTCTTATAATAATAACATCATCAACAAAAAACGAAACGGCACAAGCAGTTAAATTACAATAACAACAACAACAACAACAACAACAACAACAGCAACAACAATAAAACGAAACAATAAACCATATAGTAAGTGAACGCAGCAAACTGGCCCGAAACAGAATACAAGAACAAGCCCGACTAAGTGGGAAGGACAGTACACTTGGGAATTATGCAAACAACTGCATCTCGAACGCACAGACTAGTGGTAATAATAATTAACAACAAAGAAGATACCTGTCAAATCGTAGACTTTGATGTACAAACTGACCACAGGGGGAATATCAAAGAAAAGGAGAAGCGGAGCTAATACGCGAAGCTAGCTAGAGAGCTGAAAGGGATACGGATGATGAAAAAAATAAGAATAATACCTATAATAATAGGAGCACTAGGAACAATCCCGAAAAAACTTTGAAAAAAAGGGAGAAATTGGAATCAGAGGAACGACTGGAAAGATATAACGAATAACAATAATAAAAACAGCTGAAATATTAAGGAAAACTATTGAATGTGGACACTAACGCGCATGAGTCACATGCGCGGGCCAGGCAAACTGATACAGAAGTAAGACATGAAGCGCTACATGGAATCAAGAACGTTGAAGCGGCATAACACTACCCTATCGCTATTACTACATCACCCCCCCCAAAAAAAGAGACTGAGTAGTAAAGGACGAAAGGAAAGACCAAGGAGAGAGAACTGTTTGGTTAGTTGTTTTTGTTTTACGGCATATCAACCCTTTTCAGGTTATTTAATGCCGAATTTAAAGATTTTGAAGAAAAAATTTTTTAATAGAAAATATCTGTTGTTTTCAAGTCGGTTTCTATTCAACCCATAGTTGGGACCCTAACAGGTACTACCACTCCGGGTCAGAGTGGACCTGGAAGCAATGGCAATTAAAGGGTAGCCTCACACTCCCCAAAGCCCGCAAGCTGAGGCCTCACCACTGGATATAGTTTAAGGTCAGAGAGAGAACTAACCAGACCCCCTCTGGACAAGTACGGAGAGAACTGGGACCTTGGGGAGGCTTATTGCCACCCAAATTCCAGTGAAGACCAATGGTCGGTACTAGTAAGTAATCAATGGTAAGTGGTTGTTGTGATAATGCCGAAAATTCGGTAAGAAATTCACATAATTTAGCAAGTACAAAAGGCATCTGGGTTTATAGGGCCCGAACCATTGTGAACATTACAATAGAGGTGTCGACAAAGACCTCAGCAGCAGCAAAACTAATTGTACCTATTTACAATGCGTCTCCACGAGACAGAGTTAGACACCAGGGTCGTTTTTTTAACGCGGAGAAAAGGTACAAAATAAAAATTGTCTCAGTCGTGAAGGATTTCTCCTCCACTGAAAGAGAACGAGAAATGGAAGTCCCACATCTGAAGAACAGATACTACACTTTGATCTTGGCCAAAAAACCAAGAGTAATTGCCGTTCATTTTTACGTTTTAAAAATATACTTTCTGATTTAATGCGAAACGACATAAATGTCCATAGCATGTGATTAATTAAAGATTGAAAAATTTTAAGTCGAGATTTTTAATTTTCTTGGTTAATAAATGACTACAAAATGTTTCGATTGGATTTGAATTTGACATAATCGCTTCCATAGTCCGCGACCGTATCCATTTTGCCAAAGCCATTTGCGTGCCGAAGTAAAAGCATAACGATTAAAAGAGTTTATGTCAGCAGCTGTGAACGTATTTTCCAGCTTCCATAAATATTTTAGTCATGAATAAAGACAATAGAGCAGTTAATATTTGAAGCGGCTGTAATCATTTGTGAATTTCCAACTTGCAGCAATAAACCAGGTTATTTGTAAAATAAGAAGCGATGACAAAGGAATAGGAATTCAGAAGTTGCCGGCCGCTAGTGTGCATTGGTTAGGGAGACAAAGAAAGAAAAAAAAAGTTAAATGAATGTTGGAAGAAGAATTTCTGGAACCGCGAAAGTTGTTAATTGTGACTTGGAAATGAGCAATTGTAGAGGTGGGGTGGAATGATGAAAAAAAATACAATTTTGATTCTGACTTTCCCTTTTTTTTTTTAATTGTGCACTCCCCTCTATTAGAACAACCCAAATGCTGTATTACGTCTGACCTTAATAGTACAGTTCCATCAAACGATTTACTTGGTAGAATAAAAGAGATAGAGTGATAGGGAGAGAAGGCGAGAGAAAACAGAGAAAGAGCGTTTGTGTGTGTCCGTGTGTAAGTAGACGAGTAAGGGGATGGGTTAAGAGAGACGGTTTCAAGGAGGATGCCCGGCGGCTGCTTACGTAGAAAACCAATCACGCATGTTTTGCCATTACAGAACCTGCTGATGTTCAGGCGCATTTGTTTGGGCGTCTTTATGGCGTCGGTCCAATAATCTTACCGGTTGGTCATGTCGTTTTTGTTTTAGCAGGTTTAAACTTTATAAACAAACAAAAATACAATCTCTACACAACACACACATTCATAAGCAGACGTATACGCACACACACACATACACACACAGACATATATGTGTGTGTGTGTGTGCGTGTGCGTGTGTGTGCGTGCCTATGGCGTGTGGGTGTTTAGTTTTGTGTTTTATTATGTTCATACGGACACAGATATAGAGACACATTGGGTCTAAACTAGACACCGCCAAAAATGGCCGAAAAATCAAGTTGTTGTTGTTTTTTAAAACGAAATTACATTTATTAAAATCCATTATTTTTGAGTAACTATTTTTTTCCAGAAAGATAAACCCCTGAATTTTATCATATAGAAAACAGGATAATGTAAAACTTTTTCTGCTATTTTTAATTAAATTTTAAATGTTAAATTTTCCCCAAAAATTAACAATTGACGTTTTTTGTCTTGCACAAAAAACGTACATAAATATTAAAAAAAAAGGTTTTTGAAATAATGTATTTATTTATTTGTTGTCTAACTAAGATTTAGAGTGATTTTCTATGAGAATATGCAAAAATATTATAATATAAGTACCTGGATTTCAAATAATTCTACTTATTCATATAGGCAACCAGTTACTTCGCGTTGATTTAGACAATGTTTACGTTTATACTTAATAAAAAGCAAACTATGGAAAATCAAACCAAAAAAAACGTATTTTTCAGTGACGAAAATTTCAATGTATTATTAACGCTGAGGCTGGCCAGTACCAGATGGGTGACCATTTGTATGAGTTTGGTTTTTAATGTGTATGTATGTGGGGGCCAGGCTCCCCAAAATGGGGGGGGCAATTCAAAGCAGAATAAAAAAAAATATTTCAGTGCGTTTGGTCCCCCGTAGTCGAAAGGCGGCAAACATTTTCAAACGGGATCGAAAAAATGATGCTATTTTTAACACAAAGGGCACAATATTTATCGATTTTTTTTATCGATTCTTCAAAGCGTGCCCTGTTTAATAATGGTAATGCATTATTCGGCTTGCTAAAAAAATGTTAATTTATTTATCAAAGATTTTAAAATGTTTTTTTTTTCGTATAAATATTAAACTTTTTTTTTTTTTGCTTAACTTAAATTAATTATTTTTCTTAACATATTCACCGAAATTCACACTTCACAACTCAAAAGCGGGACAATTAAACACAATCGAAGTTCTGATATTCAGACGTCAAAATAAGGTATGCAAACAATTTTTTTTTTTTTAATCTATAATTCTGTCCCTTACAGTTTTGTTCAGATTCAGATGATTATTTTAAGCATATTTGGAATCCCCTCAAAACAAAGGGGGGTTTGTAAGCAAATATATATATATATATATATATATATATATATATCGTTTATGAAAAATAAGTACACTGTTATAAAGTTCATTCTTCTCTTAATAGTCGCTGAAAATTTCGTATTGATTGGATAATTACCTGATTTTTGGTAGATTTTTGAAAAAGACGGTCCGTCAATAAGTACTTACCCGCCTCACTTACCTGCTACGTTTTGGCGGTGCCTAGTCTAAACAATTGAAATTTTTTATGTAGGTTATTGACCCACATACACGCATATAGACAAACACACACACACACACGCACACACACACACACACACACACACATATATATATATATATATATATATATATATATATATATATATATATATATATATATATATATATATAACACGGAAATTACAATTGAGCTCTCATACCCGGATTTCCTCCTGGAATTATTCCATTATAATACTATATATATATATATATATATATATATATATATATATATATATAACTCTCTCTCCCTCTTTCTCTCCATATATATATACACATATATATATATAATATAAAGCTGAATGACTGTGTGTGTGTATGTGTGTGTGTGTGTGTGTGTGTGTGGTCACGAATAGGCTCCTAGATGGTTGAGTATTTTAAAAAACTGATTAAATATAATGATAGAAAATGTATCGAGACACAGAACAGTGGTTCATTAAAATTGTACCGTCTGCGTTCGCGCCTGGTCCACAAAGTATGAAAATAAAACATTTAAAAATTAAAAAAAAAAACGTTTACAAGTGTTTTTGACATAGATAGAATACTTTGATAAGTATGTTTTAACTTCAATGGGGATGGTATAATAAAATTGTGGTGTTTGCGTCCGTGCCTGGCCTCCATGGAATGGAAATAGGCACAAACTTTAATAAAGACTTTTCATATCTATCTGTGTAAGTATACTTTGATTATTATGTTTCAGTTTGAAGAAATATGGTATGATAAAATTATGGGGTGTTCGTTCGCGCCTGACCTTCATAGAATGGAAATATGTCACAAAGTTTAACAGGGTTTTTAAATATAGATCCACAGAATATTGTGATTAGTGTTTCAGTGTGAACAGGTATGGTATAATAAATTATGGGGTGTATCTATTTTACTTTCATCATATTTTGCTTTGGTTTTGATAGCTCCAAATTCAAAGCTATCTCTTTACAAACCTTCCTTTTCATAACCTATCATACTTTCATAAATCAGAATCCATTTTCTGTAGGCTATTTTTTAACCCAGTCAACGACGGGTACTTTTTTCTTTCTATTCAAAAAATGTTACATTGCCAAAAGTGTGTTTATTCATGAAGTCTGAAGAAATGCTGGTTTTTGAAAATTTTCAAACGATATAATGCTTGAAATTGTCGAACTGGACATTGAAACAATTGTAACATAAAATGAAATACACTTTTCGTTGCCATCAACATCTTGTCTTGAAGTCTTGATTTTGCACACACAGTATATCAATGGTCAATTATTAAATATGATAATTTTGTAGCTAAATCCTTAAGTTAACCTTTTTTTGGCTTAAAACCTATTGGTATATGAAAATTTACTGAATTACACGAACTCAGTATGTTACATATAAGTCTATATGCATATATATATGTATATATATATATGTATATATATATATATATATATATATATAAAGTAAGAATTATGTGTGAAGATAATTCTCAACCTATATACTACACGGATTCTCGATCATCGGACTTCAAATTTGATACACAGGGTATTTAGACATGTAGAAAACATTTTAATCTGTTTTCATCCGAAAAAAAGGTAGTTAAATAAGGGGTCAAAATTGAAAATTTATACGTGGGGGTCATCGGATTTCTATCTGTTTGTATACCGTTTAACGAATCCGCATGTGTGAATTTTGCACATGACAGATTACTTATGTTTAGAATAAATAGGTTTGAAAACATCTTATAAAGATCGTTCAAAGCCGGCTTAAGGGTTATTGTAATCGACTCACTATTTTTAGGCTTTTGTTTCGATGTTAGTTCAAGTATATTTTTTAATGATACGAAGTGAACTGTTTAGAAAATCTTAATAATCGTATGCACATGTCTTTTTTAGTTCAATTTTTTAAAAGGAAATCAACGTTACGTTTACTTCCTACGTATTTCTGTTTATAATAAATGAGAAATCTGCATTAATAAATATATAATATTTATCCGTACTTTACGACCTGGAAACGCCGAGCGGTCTGTTAGTATTCACATATATAGTGATTAACAGATAACTTTTTCGCTATAGCATCAGTGCGGCTAGAAAAACAAGTAATTCAAGCCAGGATTGAAATTCGACTCCCAAGTTGAGAGTCTATGCCTCTATCCTGGCGCTATCATCCAGCATCCGCCCACTGTAAGCGAAATCTAAACGCCAATTAACTTCATTAGTTACTTATAACTAATTGACCAAAATATGCTCATGAATGTGTAGGGACATAAAACGTTTGGGTAAAACAAATCAAATATATATTTGCCTTAATTCTGTATTGAGCAGTTAGAACTCGTTTAATCTTCATTGGTTGCTTCAATGCTGATCGTTATTAACCTGAAATTCTCTCCCAATTATTACTGTAAATGCCCGCGGACATAGTATTAATAATAATTTTCTTTTATTCATGAGTTAATTATCAGTGTAATAAAGGAACTTACGAAGTCTAAGGTGGCTTTGTTCTTTATTTGAATTTGTCAATAAACAGAAATTATTAATTCATACATTGATGATCACATAAGCATGTAATACTAGAGTGTTAAAAAATTATTGTTAATGTGTATTTTATATATATACTAGCGGGGGTTCTCGGCGTTGCACGGGTGTTTGTAGGTGTGTGTGATGTTAAATAAAAAAGACACCGGGGGGGCGGTATGATCGAACCCGAAGCCCTGAGGCGAAGTTTGAAAATAAAATCGGCCAGCCAGAATGAGTTAGTGAAAGATGTTTTAATTTATTTAAGAACCAAATTGACAGGTGCGCACCCTAAAGTCGTCGAGCGTTACGACGACCACGACCACCACGATGTAGTTTTGTTTGTTATAAGCGAAGTAAAAAAAGAAAACAACGTTTTAATTAAGCGGGGGGGGGGTAATCAAAACATCGAAAAAAAAACACAAAAAAACTAAACTAAGACAAACAAATGATGAAAACATAAAAACGAACACGTGAAAAATTGCTTAAATAAGCCTGTTTCGATATTAAAATTTAAACAATCGGTGGGTACCCGGGAGTTTTGGAAGGTATGGTCGGGGGTGGATAAGCGAAGTAAAAAAAAAAACAGAAAAACGAACGTTACGTGAAAAATGTCTTAAATAACACTGGTTCAATATTTAAATTAAAAGAAAGAAGACGTCTCACGCCACGATTCGAACCTAAAACGGTTAGATAAGGAACCAACGCGCTAAGCGACTGACCTAACGCGACGTACACGAAATTTGTTCAGTTTTTCAACTATTTAAAGTAAATCAGGTCATGACGTCATCTGGCGCATGCGTAAAACCGCTCGTCGTCACGAGAAGACCGTTTTTGTTGACTCCCCCTATCGAAAATTGTCGATTTCAGGGTAAAAAAATGAACGTTTTTGGCCAATTTTTTTTATATTTTTGGAGCGAAGGATGGCGCTTCGATATAATACCGAGTTTGTGAATTTTTGTCGTGTTTCTCGAAAGTTTTTAGCAGACACACAAACATAAACACATATATACATACATTTTCGCTTTTATATATATATATATATATATATATATATATATATATATCGTGCGTGAGTGTATTTAGGCAGTATTCTTTGATTTAAACAAACGCAACCATCATTAAAATTAACAAAGTTCTGTGTTTAGTTTCACTTTTCTTGTTCGTTTCATATTTTCTGATGGTTTTTGTATAAAACATATATTAACGATCGTTCCAAATTTTTCAAATGTTTCAAATTTTTCGTAGTATTATCAAGATAATGCAGAATGATAATATATCTATATAACTATAAAAGTGAACGTGTCTGTGTGTATGTACATTTTCCTACGCAATAACTCTGTCAATTTTAAGTCTAGAGACTCAAAATTTGATATACAGGGTACTGAGATTTGAGAAAATCTTTGTGATCGGTTTTCGGCCAGAAATTTGGCTATTAATAGGTCAAAGTTCAACGATTTGACCTTTGATAGCTCTACCAAACTCCTCCGACAATTTGGGGTCTAAAAACTTGAAATTTTAGATATAGGTCCCTGGACATGGGTCACACTTAATAACTTGATTTGAGCCCAAAACAACAATTTTAAGGGGTCATAATAGGAGTCAAAGTTAAAAAAAATGACCGCTTTTTTTCTTTTTTTTTTTTTTTTTTTGCTCAACATACACCTCCAAACACCCGAGCAACGCCAGGATAAAATGCTAGTACATCTATAAAAGTAAAAGTGTACATTTCCCTACACAACAATTTTGTCAATTTTCAGTCCTCCTACTACCACTTCTTTTTTTGCTCAACACACACCTCCAAACACCCGTGATTTTTAAAGATATACTGAAAGTACTTTAATAGCAGCCCATTAGAAGTCACTCGCACTAGGTCCCTCAAACCCCCCATCAATAAAACTGCAGAATCATTAAGGTGCATATTATGTAATGAATGCGAATAAACTGAAACGCACATTATGTCGGAAAGCCTATGCTGTCAACATCAATATAAAAAATGGGGACACGATGAACTTGCAAAGTTTCTACATTGGCATATATGGAAACTCTATGAATTAGACCACAATGTGGTACGAGCATGCACAACAGAGGGTATAGGAGAACTACTTCAAAAACCTGACATATTTTCATCTATACAAGAACATCCTTAATCATTGACATAGATCCCCCTTTTGATACCAGAGGTTTACAAGACGGAATATGAAAAAAAATTAATAAAATCAAGATCAGAAATTGGAATGAGTAAGACTATGGAAATTTAAAATAGGAACGCATGAGAACACAACGAACATCCACTATAAATTGCTTAAACAGATAAACGAGATTATTTATTTTCTAATTTTGCAAAAGTCTTACATATTAAGAACGGAAAAAGTGTTATAATAAAGCTTCACTATCTAAGGTCAAAAACCTGCCCTTATGTTTTAGAAAAAATCTAAAACATATAGAAGTTCAGACTACTAGGAAATAATAATAATAATAATAATAATAATAATAATAATAATAATAATAATAATATATGTAACCGGTTTCGTCAAGAAGGGTCATGAAGAAAACGCCAATACAAAACATAAAAGAAGGAAAGAGAAAGCAATACTGTAAAGGTAATTACCAAAAACGGCACACTATTAAAATTTGTCTTCGTTTCAACAGAGGAATAATATAAAAGGAAGGACTCTTAAATATAAAATTGATTAAAAGCAATGGATATTTTTCTTTGTAACAACACGGGCTAATGCCAGCTCTATCTGGCAATTCATAAAATAATTATATATATATATATATATATATATATATATATATATATGTATATATATATATATCTTTTGTTTTTAAATCCATTAAATAACATAACATTTAAAACTGACTGTAACTGTGTGATATTACATGTAATTATTTCCCTTGTTCCATGATAATGTATTGTGATATTAGATTAATTAAATAACTTAGCGAAGTATTTGTCAATAAATGTATTCTTGAGATTTTTAATCGTTTTAGTAAAAATTGAATATTTTAAAACATTGTTGTTTCTTTTCATATGTACTTGCAAAATGTGTTATTTGAAGACGATTCGATGTTTAAATGTTTATTGTGAGCAATTGACATCCGGCGTTTTTCCAACTGTGTCAAAATATATATGTATATGTATATGAGGTTGGCAGAATAAGTGGGTAGGCATTATTATTTCTATATAAAATTGACTATTTTAATGTTCCTGTATTTTTAAACTCTACTTACAGACATGGCGCATATGTGCATATGTCCATCGTATGCCACTTTATATTAATTGGCACTTGTATTCCATATATATATACACACAAATATATATATATATATATATATATATATATATATATATATATATATATATATATATATATATATATATATATATATAGGGTGACTCCAAAAAAACGAGCTGTAACCCTAATTAGGCTCCGTTTATTAGTGTTTTGTCCAAATGAAATAAAACTTTGGTCATAACTAGTTTATTATATTGCAAACATCACATCAAAACACTATGGTAAGGCGGGTAATCCTACTTCCTCAGGGAGATGACTGCCTCTGCCTTGCAGAGTTTCAGGTAACACTTGGGCAAGGTGTAGTACCTGTTAGCCTCTTTCTCAAGATCTGGAGGGTTACTATATTGTAAGAAATAGGGATATATATATATATATATATATATATATATATATACATACATATGCATATTTGCTTGGTTATGTGTATGTGTGTGTATATGTCATGCTGCCGGAGAGGTTAAAACTCCGTGAGATAATAAAACACGCACACTATGCCACTGCTCAGTCATCTCACTATTTCAGTTTGTCACTGTGCAACCAGTGGTAGGGTTCGAGAGGGTACAATATGTGTAGCACAAGCATGTTGTGTCGCGATCGTTATGTGAAGATATCTTTCGAAAAAAAATAAAGTAAAAGTCCTATGGCGATAGGTGAGTGGCGACGTGCACAGGCTTAGCACGCTGGAAGTTCATAGCTGCAAATCTGCACATAGGCGGCCAGTGATTTATCTAACATCGTCGACTAAATCGCTTGCAGGTGGATGATCTGGCGGCTGAGCATCCTTTTCTAGGGATACACTGCTCACCCATGAATTTGGGAAGGGTCTAGAAAAGGTGACATAAAAATTGTCTACCCTTTTATTAGCTGGTCGGCTTCCAGCGGTCGGCGGCTGCTCTATATTTGCAGGAGAAACAAGATAAAGTTGAAGAAAAATAATAAACAAGGAAAATCAAAATTTTATCAGGAGAGGAATAACCTAACTGTTACTACGTGGAATATGAGAACTTTACTAGAAGATAGTGAAAGACCTGAGCGTAGGGCAGCTATTGCTGCAAGAGAGCTCGCTAGGTACAGCATAGAAATTGCGACATTGTCTGAAACACGATTGAGTGGTGAGGATCAATTGGTGGAAGTGGGCTCGAGATACACCTTTTTGGAGAAAAGAAAACCATCGGGGCTGAGACGAGAAGGTGGAATTGGCTTTGCAGTGCGTTCTGATTCGGTGAACAGGATTGAACAGCCAATCTGTTTAAGTGACAGAATTATGATGATGCGCTTCCCTCTTGAACACAGGAGGTATGTGACGATTTTAGGTTTGATGGGTCATGATGAAGACACGATCACGGCGTTTTACCTAGATCTCAGTCGTTCCATTTTCTCTATTCCTTTATCTGAGAAGATCTTACTCATGGGTGATCTAAATGCAAGGGTTGGCAAGGATCATCACGTCTGAGACTCACTCGGCTGGTTTCGTAGGTAGGGTCAACAGTAATGGTCTGAATCTTCTCCATCTATGCACTCAGTTGTACCTTGCTATCTTTAACACTTTCTTCAGCCACAAAGAGGTCCATAGGTTTACCTGCACCATCCTCGTTCAAAACAAGGTCACTTAATCGATTACATTATTTCCAGGAAGGCAGATTTGCAGGAACGTCTGTAGTGTGCGTGTTATGCGTCGAGCTGAATGCGGCACAGATCACTTTTTGGTACGCGGGAAGTTGAAAGTCTGTATAAGGAGGAAGTGTATGTTGGGTGGTGTTGGGATTCCCAGGCGGGTTGATGTGTCCAGGGTGGTAGATCCAAGTGTACGTGAAAAGCTTGGATCCGTAGTTAATTCTGCTGATTTTGATGGGTCGTGGGCGCATTTTAAAAATACAATCTATGAAATAAGTGCAGATGTTCTTCGCTTCCGCAAATCTAAACATCAGGATTGGTTAGACGATAATGATTCTGAAATTACTCAACACTTAAGTGCTAAAAGTGAGTTGCATCATAAGATGTATTCTGCCTCTCATGGAGGTCGAGAGTCCCTCCGACAGTTACTTAAAGCAAACAAGGGTATTCTCCAAAAGTGACTCCGCCAAATGAAGAATCAGTGGTGGGCTAAACTCGCCAACCAAATCTAGATGACTTTTGATTGTAAAGACCTCAAACGAATGCAACATTTGCTTAAAAAAGCTTTTGGTCCTCAAACACTATCTACATCTCCCCTACTCTCAAGTGATGGAATTGCCTTTATAAAGGATCCTTACAAGATTCTCCTTTGTTGGACCGGGCATTATTCTGATCTCTTTGACAATCCCTCTAATGTTGATGAGGACGTCTTCAATGAATTTTTATCACAACAGAAGCTTATCCATGAAATGTCTGTGTTCCCATCTGAAAATGAAATTAGAGATGCAATCAAGAAAGTGAACGTTGGAGGGATCCAGGGCTTGATGTTATTCCTGTGGAAGTCCTCTTACATGGGGGTGATAAACTTGTTCATGAAATTCTTCATCTTATCATTGATATCTGGAGCGGTGTTCCCGTCCATCAGGATTGGGTTGATGCAATTCTTATATCACTGTACAAGGGAAAGGGGCACAGAACCGACTGTAGAAGTTATCGTGGGATAAGTTTGTTGGAAGCAGTTGGCAAAGTATTTTCCAGAGTTCTACTCAATAGATTGTTAAAGTATATTTGTCCATCCGTCATTCTAGAAAGCCAAAGTGGCTTTCGACCGGGCAGAGGAACCACGGACATTATCTTCTCTGCTCGGAAGTTGCAGGACAAATGTATTGACCACCGCGTTCCGCTTTATCAGGTTTTTGTTGATTTGACTAAGGCTTTTGATAAGGTGAACAGAAGTGCCCTATGGGAAGTTGGGATGCCCACCTCAATTTCTACGATTACTCAGGGAGCTCCACACTAATATGAAGGTTCGACTGAACTTCAACGGATGCCTGTCGGAACCCATATCGGTTGACAATGGTGTGAAGCAGGGTGATATCCTAGCACCTACACTTTTTTTCAATTTATTTTGCAACTATGTTACCGTATGCCTTTAGAGAATGTCCTTTGGGTGTTTATTTGCGTTTCAGAACCACAGGTAGGGTTTTTGATCTTCGTCGTTTTCATGCTTCTACAAGGACCTTTCAGCACCTGGTTCGTAAATTGCTTTATGTAGATGACACCGATCTTGTGACCCATGGTGAGAGGGATATGCAGGGTATCATGAATCTGTTTTCGGGGGCATGTACGCTTTTTAGGATTACTATTAGTCTTAAGAAGACCAATGTCATGTTCAGACCTCCACCCGGTAGTTTGTATGTGGAACCAAATATTTTTTGTCAACAACCAGAGACTTGCCGTTGTTGACACATTTGTGTATTTGGGTAGTACTCTCGCCAGAGATGGAACCCTGGATGCTGAGGTCAACTATAGGATACAGCGTGCCACTAAGGCTTTTGGTGGCTTAGAGAAGCGAGTATGGTCTGACAGGGGTATAACTATTCATACAAAGATCAGTGTCTATCAATCTTGTATTTTACCATCCCTGCTTTACGCTTCTGATGCCTGGACAACTTATGGTAGACACATATGTAATGGAGAGAGTGCACCAGAAATTCCTGAGACACATTCTGTGCATCAGGTGGAGTACTTTCATATCTGATATGGATGTTCTCATGCGGGCTGGCGTACCTTGTATCGAGAAGTTGATTATACGTAACCAGATGAGGTGGGCTGGACATCTGACAAGGATGGACGACGATAGATTGCCAAAGCGCCTGTTCTTTGGTGAAATTACACAAGGAAAGCGTCCACAAAATAAACCGAGGAAACGCTTTAAGGATAACATCAAAGATAATCTTAAAGCTCTTGGTATTGACGTGTTCAGTTGGGAAAGTGCTTCCAATTATCGTAAAAAGTGGCGCTCCTTGGTCTATCATGGCTGTGATAGTTTTGTCGGGCATGATTTTGTATTTCAGGAGTTCAAAGTTGTTACATGGTTATCTCTAAAACCCTCTCACTTCCAGAGGGTACCTTAACTCTAACCGGTCTGAACCTCTCTGCTTCTCTCCACTGAGTGATCTGACTCTTCTGCTCTAATCTCCTTCTAACTATCTTAGAACACCACTCACGTGTTTCCAACATGCGCGATTTGCACGTTTTGGAAACCATTTCTGACGACCAGGAAATTTCCTATTCTCTTTGTTATTTTACAAAGGAATTTAACCTACTTGTTTAATTCTGTAACCCATATTTTATTATGCATTCTTTCTAAGAACGTGAATAGTTTCCAGCCAAATTTGTATTCATTAAATATTTTAACAGAATCAACAATTTACTGGACATTCCATTTATAATAACATTCTATGTTTATTTTAATTGTAATTCTCAATTCCAAGTCTAGCTTCGCAAGATCGAATCCGTGACTATCCTATTTCATATTTACATTTAACTAATTCCCTATTTTTTTACTTACATGAAAAGGGGGCATGTTATCATGTAACAATATGATCTTTTTATACATTTCTAATAAAAGAAATTTTCATTTAATGTTTCCTCGAAATGGGGGAAACAAAGCCTCCAATTATTGTAGCAGACAGGCGGCCAACTGCTGGAATTGTAGCGAGATTGGCCACCTCA
This sequence comes from Euprymna scolopes, assembly GCF_053919585.1. Taxonomy (NCBI): domain Eukaryota; kingdom Metazoa; phylum Mollusca; class Cephalopoda; order Sepiida; family Sepiolidae; genus Euprymna; species Euprymna scolopes. Next base: position 134,810,861 of record NC_136489.1, read on the forward strand.
CATCGGATTGCCCCCAAATGAAACCCCCAACGAACCACAAATCGAGAATAGGACAGCATCTAGGGGGTTCAGTTATCTGTTAAAGAACTAAAAACATTCACCCAAGAAGGATAACTAACGATCCTATGACGATCCTTTAGACCAACCACAAAAAGAACCTTGGCTAATTTTCGCCTGGGTCTTGGACAAATGAAGGTGGTGTCCAAAAATGGTGGGGCAAAATTAAGGAAGCTATAAGGTTCTTTTCTGCTAATTTTAGAAGACGATGCTATCTAGAATCTAGAGCAGTTAAAGCGACATTAAAGTCGAGATTAGATCGGACGGTGAAGGAGGGGAATAGTGCTAGCTTTGATATAAGGCTCAATTTGCCTCCTTGGCTGAAATGGAACATCAAACCTTTGTGATTAGGGTTAGGTTAAAAGAACGCCTCAGGAGGCAACAAACCTGGTAAAGATCTACATGCAAAAGAGCATCGACATGCTACTGACCGGCAAATCGCACGTGTCACATTGTCGAATGTCGAAGTTCAGTGACCACAAACGAAGATGTTATGGAGGTGTTTAAGTCTCATTTTCAGGAGCTTTTTTCCATAGAACCCGGTCTGTCATTAGAACAGTTTGGCACCTATTTGTCTGGATTGTCTTCTCTTTCGACGACTAAAGCGGCTAGGTGCAAATTAGTATAACAGAGGATTAAGTAATTGAATCCCTAAAGCGGGTCCGCCTTAACAAATCTCTGGGGATCGATAGTCTGCCCTACGACTTGTATTTGAGGTTGGCACATATGTTTGTTCCCTTGTTGACAGTTTTATTTATCTTATGGTTTAGGAACAATTTAATCCATTATATACATGGGCATTGTGAAGCTGTTAAGCAAAGGAAAGATGGTGTGAATGGGTATGATAATTATCGACCCTTAACTCTGAGATTTTGGCCAATATTCTTGACAATCGTCTGCAGCTTGCCCTGGCTAGTCTCATTAGCCCCGAGCAAACTTATGCCATGAAGGGTAGGACAATCCAGGATAACTTGCACTCGATAAGCTTGATGATAGAAAAAGTCCACAGTGAGATCGCGATTATCAGTTTAGATCAGTCCGAAGCTGTCGATACTGTGGACCATCGTTTCTATCGATACTATGGACCAGTTTTAGCCTGCAATTTCGCTCGTGGATTCACCTCCAATTATGCAAACCCCGCGGTAATAATAGATATGAATGGGAAGAAATCGAGGCCCTTCAGCTTTTCCCGGTCCATTCGTCGGGGTTGTCCAGTATCACCGATGCTCTATAAGATTTCGTTGGAACCTTTCATTCGCGGGATAAGAGTGGATCCAGTCTTACGCGGTCTCACTTTGCTTATGCCGGTCTTGCTTTGCCTACGCGGTCTTGCTTTGCCTATGCCGTTGATATAGCAGTGCTTGTAACGAACAATACTGAGATTAGTTTCATCGGTATTGAAATCAGATTCCATGAAATGATAACAGGAGCCAAAATTAACTGTGACAAGTGTTCGGGTTTGCGTATCCGTGCCTGGGGGTTAGTATCCTTCAAGAACCCTTTAGCTAGAGCGACGGGCCTTGCAAGATACTCGGCGTCTGGTTCGGACCTGACATTCAGCTGGGGACAAATTGGTCGAGAGTCCTAAAAGCGGCCCGGTCTGTGGATCAGCAGACATTTTTCGTAAAAGGGGAAAGCGGATGTGTGCATATCGCACATCTATCCAATCTTTATTTATCGTCTCTCCGTCCTTCCTCTCCGTCAGATACGCTGCTATATTTGCAGGGGGTTCTTTTTCAGTTTCTTGTGGGTTGTAAAGGCCCCTATTATCTGTCACGATATCTGTTATCTCCATCCTTCTGAAGGTTGGTCTGAGTATGCCAAATGTGAAGATTCGTCTGCACACGCTTCGGCTCTATTAATTGGATCGAATGTGTACACATGTGAGAGAAATACTAGTCTCTGGAACGAGGACACTAAGAAAGCCTTTCCGGCTCTGAGAAGTGTGCACTTGTCTGAGAGAGGGACACACAGGTTTTTGCGAGTGTCGTCGCACATTGAAGTTTCTTCTCTACCACTCTGCTGTTGTCCCAAAAGGGGTGTAAGTGAGGGGATCCGTTGGGGATAATATAAGTGAGAGGCTTCCTTTGACGAAGGGGCAGCTTCGCTTGATCTGGTCGTGGGCGCCTGAGTTGTAGTGTCTCACTAACGAAGAGGCTTCTCTGGTTTGGCTGGTTATTTCTGATGCTCTCTGGGTCGGTAAAAGACTAGACTCAGTTTTCTTGGCTATTTTGCCTATATGTAAACGATGTTGCGATGAGGCCCAGACGTTATGTCACGCCATTCGTTCATTGTCGCATCGTTGTGCCAATGATTGACTTTCTTACAGGTGGCATGGTTTGCATACTGAACATATCGTCTTTTACTCTGGTTGCTTTCAATGTTTGTAGCAATTGGGCACCGACAACTGATGGGCTTAGAAAAGAAACGGTTTTTTACCTTGTTAGCAGTAATGAGAGGTGTGATATGGAACACTCGTATGAAAGTTGTCTACGGATCTAAGGACGTCACTCCTCTTGACTTTATACAAATCTCCCGTTATCAGTTAGGGGTTCATATTAAGGTTGAAAGGGTCAGACTCTCTTCGTCAGACTTTACTGAAAGGTGGGTGTCTGTTGCGCGTGTTTGTAGAATGATTGGAGCAAGACTTGATTGGTACTTAGACCTGCCTTAGGCAACAAAGTTTGGGACACGGAAACGAGCATTAGTTTGAAACATTGTAAGTCAAGAGCAGGTTACAGTTAAAACTAGAGTAAGGACCAGTTTTAAAGCATTTATGTTCATAAACTAGCTAGTGTGTGTTAGTGATCATTGGGCACCGTTTTTAGTTTGTCCCGGTATTTTAAATTCCTTTCCCTCCCCAATTAAGTGACAGATCGCTTGATTTACCAGAGATGCGCGTTCTCTTTTGAAATTTTCGTAAGAGGTGTTAGAAATAAAGTGTTCGGGCCCGCATCACCCTTTCGACTGGTAAATCGGCGTATTTGCCACAGTTTAGTAATTGGGGGGGGGTCTTTTTACTAGCATTGTACATGTCATTTTATTTTGTATATAAAATTTTTATGCCCCGTTGCATATTTTCATATATGGGTTTTAAGTGGGTTATTCATGGTATGTTGTTTTTATGGTAATCGATGAATGTATAGTATGAATGCGGTATTATAGTGAAAGTATAGTGAACGTAGAAACTAGCTAGTAAACATTTCCCTTTCCCTTCTCCCATTTTCGGTTTGTGCCAATTTTTTTCTTAAAAATCTGTTTCTATTTTCATGAAAATAAATATTTACTTCCATTATATTCTGCTACCTGCTTCGGTTACTTGGAGACTAGGTAGAAAAGTACCAGTCAAGAATTCGTTATTGACAATCACTCCGACACGTGATCGGCTAAGAACTGGCCTAGTACCTGTCGGAGTAATGTAGGCCACCTGGGTATCACCCAGGAGGTCCACTCTCCCCTGACCTTGCCACCTTGCTTTAGGATGGAGTAAGTTTATTGCTTGCTGCCTAAGACGTTCCGACCGGGGAATACCGACGGGGATACTCAGGCAATTTTTGCCAGGCAAAGTGCCCCTCCTTTAAAAGAGCTTGCTTGACAACCCACTGTCCATACCTTCTGTTACATAATGCTGTGATAGACAGCATTTAAATATTTCGAACGCGCTAATTATTATTATTATTAATGCATTATTGTGTTAATTTTTCTTACATGTGGTGGTGGTGGTGGTGGTGGTGGTGGTGTTGTTGTTGTTGTTGTTGTTGTTGTTGTTGTTGTTGTCTCTTCTTTTTTCTTTCCCCGACATCTCTATCAATGGTGCCGGATTTTCGTTTCTTGTATTCCTGCCAACAATGGCCTCAATAAGCGTGGAACCAATGAAAGGACCACCTACTAAAAGAGAAGACAGTTCTTCGCATTCAACAGAAAATAATGGGTGGACCGAGTCGCTTGCCGTCAAAATCGACGTGGAGGAATTTGTCGCTAATGCAAGAAAATACATGGATAATATTACTGAAAAACATCATCATTGATCCGTCCTGTCTCAAAGAATTCTAAAAACAGACTATACTACTATTTGTAGTATGTCGTTAAACCAAAAAAACCTCATTCGATCAACAAATGGGCATAGTTAAAAAATTGATGGCAACAGCAGAGATGAGAGCTGAGAGGTTAACAAAGTGTAGAGGTTACAATATCTTGTGTGCCATGTTAAAAACTAGCGAGGAATTTATCACAGTTTCAAGAAAGGAAATCATTACCAAAGACTGTATATAAAGGATGGAATATGTGGGGCAACATAGGACGACGGTGTCGGTGTTTGACGTACCTAGTGTTGTCCCCGGTGAGTACATATGTACTTTCCTATTTTAATACTGGGACATCAGGGTTTATGTAGATAAGTACAATGGTGTGTGGAGTTTCGCTATTTTTCTCAACAATGAAGCTTTCCCAAAAATTTCATATTACCACCAAGCGGAGGATGATAAAATTCCAAAAGTTGTGTCAGGAAGAAGACCAGCTCAAGAAAATAGGCTACCTATCGTTTACCTGCCCTGTCAGAGTCCCAACGCAACCGAAGTCTAAAAAGATCATCTTAAACTGAAAGTCGGTATACTAATCATCACAGCGTCCCTATCCCTATCCCCACAAAAAATACGCCTCCTCCCATCAGAACAAGTTACACCAGAGGATTAAAAACACGTTAAAAAATCTTCGGGGAAAATGCTTGGACATTACCCGATTAAAAAAATTCTCCCCCAAGTATTATGCTAAAACATTAACCAAAAGTGAAATACTGTAAATTAGGAAAAGTCCGGGAGGCCGGAATTTAAGGAACTCCTTAAGTTAAATGAAAATTTAAAAAGAGAAAAAAAAAACTGAAATATCTTTCCCAGATTTGTTATTTCCTGTAAACTCACTCTAAAAACAGTTCCCCCTACCGAAGAAAAATGCTCATCACTCGGAAAAATACCGCTCCCGTAAACCTTCCCCTCGTATTAAGGAAAAATGAATTCTTTAGGTGTCTCCTCTAAAAGTAAAATGTCATCTTAACACTCTCCTTTCAACACTCATTGCAATACGCCTCAAAATATCCCATCCCCTTCTCCTCTGAAAACGGACAGCCCCTCCAACACCTCTTCCTGCCGCCACCCCATCTGACAAGAAAAAGCCCAGAAGCTCCTCAATTGAGGGAGAATCAAGAAAACAAGCCAAAATTTGTTTACCAGGGAAAGATATCTGCAGAGTAACGCATGACCAAGAATAACAAAAGAGAATATCGAAACCTCCTTTCTTTTAAAAATGTATTTAAAAAAAAGACGTAGCTAATTCAGAGAGCTTTAAAGCAGCAAAAAGGTTATTAACAGTAGTAGGGAATAGAGAGGAGGCAAAAAGTCTGTGGAGTATACTGGATGAGGTTAATTCTACGTTTGAAATCTTCGCTCCAGCTGCTTTATACAAGGATGCAGACTTGATAGAAAAAAAATCAAGTGTTGGACGAGTCTCTATTAAAGTTCATCCATCTTTACATAGGGCCTTAAAATTAACCTTCCTTATAGACATCGGTGGTCTGTCCACTGATAGGGTCATCACTAATGAGATGACCCATTGTTCGATGGAGACAGCCGTCAGTGTTTTGTCACCATCAATATTCGTTCAGGAAGTTGAAATTCCATCAATATTCGTTCAGGAATATCAATCATAAGTGATCACAATGGCCTTGGGATTAGCTAATTTGAATGCCCGCGGTTTAAGGAACGCCTCTCGCACACTTCGAGTTGCACGCGACCTTCAATGCCTTAGCGTGGATATATACGGTTTGCAGGAGACCCACATTATTCCTAGTGATTATGAAGGTGGGCTGCTTAAAAACTTTTAGCTCTATTCAGCACATTTCGATGCCTACTCAATGGAAGGGGCTTCTTGGCTAGTTAAGTGCACTCTTAATGCGTTGTGTGTCCCAGTATCTATCGTTCCTGCAGGAAGGCTGTGCGTGCTGGATGTTACGTACAGGAGGTGGCATTTCAATTTAATGGGGGTTTTTTTGGCGCCCAATAACCAAATTGAGCTACTGCCTTTTCTTTCGGCAGATCGAGCCCTTTATGAATTCGTTCCGTCGAATAGTTTTACCGAAAGATTGGAACAAACTCCTGGATTCCGATTTAGCTCACGGGGGTAACTTAGTAAGGGCTACTAACCAGAACCGGGATAAAGCATTTCGAGACCCTATCGACAAGTTTGATCGTGTCGATAATTTTCGAAATGAAAAACCCGGTGACGTAATATGGACTTGGACCGGTAGACGCGGCTCTGACCTGGCGTAACACTCGAGTTACATCGATTAGTTCTTAGTTAGGAGAGTCGACATAGGGCTTTTAGATTAACCAAGTTTCCACAATATAGTTTATTCGGATCACACTTTAAATTATATATATATATATATATATATATATATATATATATATATATATATATATATATATATATATATACTAGCATGGGTAACCGGCATTGTCGGTTATTTGGAGATGTATGTTGAGCGAAAAAATAAGTGGCCAATTTTTTTTTACTTTGACCTCTATTTTGACCCCTTAAAATTTATTATTTTTGGCTCAAATAAAGTTATTAAGTTAGATCCCTGTCCAATGAACCTATATCTAAAATGTCAAGTGTTTAGACCGAAAATTGTCGGAGGAGTTTGGTAGAGTTCTCAACGGTCAAATCGTTAAACTTTGATCCCTTAATCGCCAAATTGCTGACCGAAAACGGATCACATCTATTTTCCCAAATTTCAGTACGCTGTATATCAAATTTCGAGTATGTAGACTTAAAATTGACATAGTTATTGCGTATTGAAATGTACACACACAGACACATATATACACAGATACACAGATACATACAGACACTTTCACTTTTACATGTATATATATATATACATGTGTATATATATATATATATATATATATATATATATATATATATATATATATATATATATATATATATAGGAAATTTATTGCTGTGAGTATAATAAATTTCCTATAAACTGCTCTGGCTAGACATAGAGGACTCTAGTCAGGTTTTTTTAACACTGATGAAATATATATATATATATATATATATATATATATATATATATATATATTACGGAGGTACGTTTGTGTGTAGGAGTGTGTGGGAATCATATACATGGGTGTATATATTGTGCATAGTTTTTCTACTAATATGTATACATAAATTTATACATATTTTTATGTTAGTGCAGATGCATTGCTGCGTGTATAGTGGTAGATATGTATATGTATATACGTGGGCCTGTATTGTTAACATGTGTAGTGATATAAGTGTAGCTTAGATATATTAATGTGTTTAATGAATTGCATATATATATATATAAATAATATATATCTATATGCATGTGTATACGCGTATTTTTATAAGAATGTATACATATATATAAATATTTAGAAGGTATATAGGTGCATGTATAAATGTTAGCGATATGTATATATCTATAATATAAATCTCACCTGTCTGTTTAAAAGTATGTATGCATGTATGTATGTATGTATGTATGCATGTATGTTTGTATGACTGCTAAGATTTTTGACAGAGGCTACAGATGTTCCCGTGATCGATATCGTTTTGAAGCCTGATCCTTCGGACAAAAAATATCGAAAAATAAACCAAAAACATTCATTTCTTCACCCTAAACTGGGCACTTTTTCAGAGATGGTCGCTTTTTCGCCGATATTTCCGAATATGAAAGCCTCTTTTCGATTTTCTAAACTTAATTTAAACCTACGTCACTTCCGGTTTGGTAATGGGCGCAACAGTAAACACGTCAGTTTTTTTCATTTTCTTTTTCTCCTTCGCTATACAGATTCGAGCCTGCTAACTACTCCTTTTTTGCGCTCGCAAATTTTTGCTCAACCAACACCCTTACACAGACCTCCACTTTCTTTGGCGCCTTTGTGTCACGGGTTCGAGCCTGCCTGTCTATTACAACTTGTTTTTTGCTCAACACACACCTATAAACACCTGGGCAACGCTAGTATAATATATATGCTAAATCATATGATGCAATGCGTATATGTGTGAAAATTTGGAGGGTGTTTTATGTGCATATGTTCCATAATATGTTACATTATTAATTTAATTGACTTATAAATACACTTTTTTAGTGTATAAGTTGCTTTCTCAGAACAACATTTTTTCCGTTAATTTATGATTTTGTTGAGCAGCCACAAAAAAAATTCATTCTTTTAATACATCGGTGTAAGATGAAATAATTAATCAATAAATAATAAACACTGTTTTGAAGCAGGTGTAAACAAGTAAAATATCTTTGTATATGCTCAAAAATGATTTACATCGCCAAATAAGTCATTAAGTTTGTAGAAAGTGCTCATGACTCGCGTACTTAAAAAAAGCATACAGTATATATATATATATATATATATATATATATATATATATATATAATTAGTTATTTTCCTGTTTTAAAGCGTTTGTAAATAGGAAGTTAAATAAAACACGTATATAAAATACGTGTTGAAGCAAGACAACGCAAAAAATAATTTAAAAAAAATAAAAAATAATGTTTATTGATATATTCTGGCGAAGAAACTCGCCCTTGTAATGATTGTTTCTTTATTTCCTTTTTACGTCTTGTGATAGTACCTGTTCTATTTGATTTCCTATTTACCAACGCTTTCAAAAAGGAACCTAATCTATTATTCCTTCAGCACACGCCATGTGCATTCCTGGATTATAAAAAAAACCCATACCGTTAACAACAACTAAACGGACGTGCCCCGCCTACAATGCCATCATGAGTCGTAAAAAGAAAAAAAAATCTTGAAAGCGAGTTGTTCAGCCGAAATATATCGATAACTAATATTTTTAATTTTTTTGTTTTTACGTTGGATAGCTTTAAAACGTATTTTATATACATGTTCTTTTTGATTTCCTATTTACCAACTCTTTCAAACAGGAAATCAACTAATTATTCCTTTAACACACATGAGCATTCTTGGAATATAAAAGAAAATGTTAATAACAACTAAGTGAATGTGTCCCGCCTAAAAGTACCATCATGAAACGTAAGAAGAAAAAAAGAACGAATCTTGACAAGGGCGAGCTTCTTCGCCGAAATATATCAATTTTTTAAAGTTGTTTATTATTATTATTATTTTTGCGTTGGATGGCTTCAAAAGGTATTTTATACACGTATTCTATTTGATGTATATATATATATATATATATATATATATATATATATATATATATATATATATATATATATATGTATATAAGCATATTACTGTGTGTAATAAAGATATAGAAAGATAGCATATGTATCTATTCCCAACATAATGCAACTTAAATGAGCCAGTATATGTCCGTCACTTTATATCTGTGTATCGTAACTCTTTTTTATGGCATATGTTCAGTATTTTGCCCCCACACTGTTATTATTACAAGTATTATTATTAATAGTAGTAGTAGTAGTAGTAGTAGTTGTTGTTGTTGTTGTTGTTGTTGTTGTTGTAAGAGTGGTAGTAGAAAACATAATCACTATCATCAAACCTTTACTATCTCTATTACTACTATTACTGCAATTATCACTACTGATACTACTATTTGTACTATTATTATTACTACTGCTAATACTTGAATTACTAATCACAGTGATGAAAATATATACGAATGTAAAACAGTACACATATACACTCATGTTTCATCATGTCTGCTGAGTAGAACCGCAAGAAACTTTTTTCCCTTCATGTCCATATCAGATTACTTGTTTATATCTGTAGATTGGGTGGCAGATTTATGAATGCACTAGCTGAAAAAAGTGGGTTGCTTAACTTCCGGAATTCTGTACACATTAGAGATTTTTCCGGAATAAAGAACGAGCATTAGAAAACTATTGCTTTCAAACCATTAAAGCAGTCGCACTGCTTTATCTCCACACATATGTTGCTTTCCCTTCAGCCTGATGATACACACACACACACACACACACACATACGCACACACACACACACACATATATATATATACATAAATATATATATATATCAATTAGAAAAGAAAGTTCTTGCTAAATATGAAATGAGTAACGAAACGTTTCTTATAAACTTTAAAAGTTAAGGTTCAATATTTAATTTGAAATTTATCAATTTTACAAATATAATGTTATAAACTTTACAAGTTATGTTGGAAATGGAAACGAAAGTGAATCTAAACATTACTTTGGATTTATTTTATGTCACGTAAATTTTGTTGCACTTAAAATACATGTATCGATTATTTAGCAATTAATGATATAGATAAATAACTTTAACTATATTTTACTGCGACAAAATATGTATGGCATAACATAAATCCAAGGTAATTTTCACATTTAATTTTAATTAAATTCTTATATTTTACTTTCTAAAGTTATAAAATTGAACTTTGAAAATCGATAAATTTAAATTAAAATCTTGTAGCTAGATTTTTTAAAGTTTATAAAAAATCGTTTGGTTTAACAATTTTCACGCCTTGCAGGAAATACTTTTCTTACTCATTTTTTAAAATTATATTTTGCTTATTTTTTTAAATTTTGATACAGCTGTAAACATGCTTTTACATGCCTGTAACATGTTGAGATTATTTTTTGTTTTAATACTTGGGTGAAAAAGTAAAAATATGAATTAAATCTTATTTAAAAATATGAAAAAAGTAAAACAGAAAAGCATATACAATTAAATATACTCTTTCGTCTTTCCCTCTCTTATCTTTATTTCGATATATTTATTGTATCTTCATGCTCTTTCCATAAACTTTTGCAAATATATGTGCCTCTACGCAAAAGCCGCTTACCATTAATTTCTTGTTGAGAGCGACCATTGCCTTTTACTGAAATTTGGTTCGCAATAAGGCTCCCCAAGGCCCCATTCCCCCTTGTACTCATCCATCGGAGGTCTTGCTAGTGCTTTCTCTCCTCGGTCTTTCTATACTCCTTGACCCTACTCACTTATTTGGTGTGGTGCCTGTTTCTTCGTTACGCGCACACACAAAGGGGACGGAAGGCATGGGCGCAGGAGGTTGTAACTTACAATTATGCCGTTTCATCGTATATATGTACGTGAAAATATATGTATGTGTGTATACGTACGTGTATAAAATGAATCTAGGTTTTATACTTCGTATTTCACGTTACAGCTGCACCAATTCATAGTAAACAGTAAGATTTTCTTTACTCTCGCTTCTTGACTGGCAGCCGAATATATAGCATTCTACTATCTACTAGACAGCCGGTTATCGGTCTTGGCTCGAAGCGCTTGCTAGGATAGCCACACTAACGAGTTGTGATATAGCGAAACCGTCTGTTTATAGATGACTCTACGCATACATTTGGTCGTGCACGTAGGCCTGTATTAATGTGTATGCATACTTACATTTAGTTGTATTTTCCATCCTAATCTTTACCTTAGGCTTGGAAGATGTCTACTTCACTTTGACTTTGATTTTATTCTTTTGATTGTTTTGCAACACGACTATACACTTTGCGTGTTCCTCTGCTACCAACCTCCTATTTTCGCGCACGCTTAATTAGTTTTTATGATCGTTGCAACGTCAGAAACTTCTGGATAGTTGATATCGTTTGATTCAATAGTTTTATTTTTCATTTAGATTAGTTTGCTTAATCTTTACCTGCACGCACCCATATAGTCAGCTTCCTTTGACCTGGCAGGCACATACTTATGTTCACTCTCGAGTCCACTCCCCCATTTCTCTACACCCTACACGTTTCCTTTTTCGAGCTTGTAATCAAGTAAAGTTCCTAATCTTCTGTTGTTCCTTTATACCATCGTTTATCCATTTTGTTGCTCTTTTCATTCCTTCAAACTGTCTTTCGTCGGCTTTTGTCACCGGGTGAAGTGCCGACGGCCATTGTTCATGACGATGATAGTACTTCAAAAGCAGGAGGGCACATTACGCATCTACCTTTGAATTGCGTCGTTGGCAATTATACATCACGATATCTCATCTACTTCAAATTCTCAGACAAGAAATGGAGTTTGGTCTTTGATTCGTTTGGCATATCCAAGTACCGCCACACCGCTTCCTCAACCCAACCTTCAACAAGTCTCAAACGGGACCGTTCGTCTTTGTGCACCTTTTTGCTATTTCTCTACTTAAATCGATTCACAGAACTGATCTTGCAACTCGAAGAAGTAAATACATAAAAGGAGTAAGGAAAATGAAACGAAATAAAAACCGGAAGAAGTAAAACATAAAAATATTAATATAACTCTAGGAAGATAAACAATATGATGGTCAATGAACAGACTATATAATTATTTTGGACAGTTGTATAAAATAACAAAAACTGTAAAATTATTGTAAATACATTAATTTTCAATAGAACTGTCGGATTACTTAACACGTATCGATGTTTAATACGTTACAGTCTCATCATCTGAATATTCGTGTCATTAGTTTTACAAATGCGATTACGGATTTTTAGATCGGTCATACTAAGGTTAAATGATTGATAATTTATTGTGGTTATTTACGGAATAATTAGATGATTTAAGGCAACATTATGTAATCATATGTGTTAGTAAAAGATTAAAGTGTGTTAAAATTACCGTATACCATAACTCGTTTAAAACAGACACGAGTTATACTTTGTTATTAAATAATTTTAGAAACGTTTTCTTACTTGTGATTCATTCTTTCTGCTATACTAATTAATACAATTTTATCAGATTTAATTTTTAGTAGTTTTCTTATTAATTGTTCACATCTACTGATAATTTTCATATAAATATTAATACCGACTTTGACATAAAATGATCCTTTTGGTCTGTTTTGACGGAAGGTGTTTACTCGTCGATAAATATTATTTTTTATGAATGCAGATATTAAGAAAATATAGTATAACCATCATTTATAACATCGTTTAGCGATATGTAGATATTTTCTTAAACACACTTTCTAAATTAAAGCATTGTTTTTATGCTATATAAGCGTTTGAAAATTTTAATTCAACATTTTTGCAATAACTGCTATTACCCAAATTTTATAACGCGTTATACATTAGATGTGAAGTTAAGAAATTCTCTTATCAATTAAAATTGGAAATCATTTCGTTATTGAAACAGAATATACTTTTTAAAAGGAATGCTTTATAAAAGAAGTTTGTTTGTTTGAATGGCGTAAAATATTTACATCAAAATTAGTTTATTTTATGGTTGTATTTATTAATGAATTTTATTAAATATTTCATATTTTCCCAAACGCTACCTACGATCACAAACAATAATTCTAATTCTATCTTACTGGGGACGCAACCAAATTAAAAAGAAAGCGGATCCTTTATGGTGTTTTTCTAGGCGACCATAATGCGAGGAAACTGTTTAGATAACTAGGTGTTTGGATGTTATGAATTATCAGATTCCGTAAACAAATGATAAATATATTTTTATTAGAGGGTTTATGGTCAATATCACACAAGATTACCTCAATAAATAGCCATTGTTATCATTATTATTTAAAAAATCTTAAACTATAAAGCATATTTTCTCTCGCAGATCTGGTGAGTGTTTGTGTAATTATTAGATATTAATGAACAAGTCACATTTTGCAATGTATTTGAATAAAAAAAAACGAAAATCAACAAAACATCTAATTATATAATAGATAATTTATTTAAAGTGATTTTTTTATTAATTAGCGAAACTATATATATGTAATACTAATAAAATTAAGGTTTATATTAATTAATTCACTGAGCAATGAGATTTTCGTGTGCCTCGCTATTATAAGTAATAGATTTATAATTGGTGTTAATATGAATTAATGATGAAATTATTACAAATAGCGGTATCAAAATAACGACTACTACAACTTTGTATGGCGAGCAGAGCATTATCAATGTTATAGATACTGTTTATGATGACGACATGAGCGAAATAAGAAAGCAAGCAAATGCGATGTGAATCGTCATCATCCGAAACGAAATCTCTGTGTGTCTGGTTGTGAGAGCCTGATTGATAAGGCAGCACAATTAAAGTTAATTGGGTAACGCACCACATGGTAACGTGAACCTGTGCGTGCGGTGTCGAATGATTAGGGGGAGAGGAAATCAACCGAAGGGCCGGAACAAGAGTGCATGGCCGATAGGTAGGGGGTCGGCAAAATTGGTTAGGAAAAAGAACGTGAGGAAGAATGGGCAGACACGCACGTATAACCACATGTAAACACACACAGGGAAAATACTCTTCCGTGGTGAAAATCATTGGAAAATCCAGATATATTTGAGGGAATAAAATATAGCAACATATAGCCATCAAAACATATATATATATATATACTCACACCCACATACACTGACATACATAAACGCAGATACAGATACACGCACATTATATATATATATATATATATATATATATATATGTATATATACATATATATATATATAAGGAAATGGAAAAGGAAAACACATAATTATTTATATCTTCGTACAAATTGGATGTTATACTTCCTCGAAATAATTCATTTGAAGAAAGAAAATACGATATTTAGAAAACATATTTGTTGTGTTTGTAATGTGACATTGGAGTTTCTGTTCTTTGTTCGAACGGAAAAATAGTCGTTAGATTTCAAAGTATACATAGCGTTTATGGCATGAAACAAGTGAATTTTTTAATAAAGACATATAACTGTAAGAATTTAAACTATGTGATGCTGCTGCCGTGTTTTTGCAATAAATATAGTCGTAAGAGTTTAAATTGTTGAATGTGTATATGAAATGAAATCAGTGTTTTTTCTATTTACTTATTTATGGATGGATATTTTATTATGATTTATTATGTTAAATTGTTGAATGTGTATATGAAATGAAATCAGTGTTTTTTCTATTTACTTATTTATGGATATGATATTTTATTATCTATATTGTTTCCTATTTAACTTTTCTCGAAAATCAAGTTCCATTCCTTTAATGCAAGTTTACTGATTAAGGGTGATACATTGTAGAAACCATGACGTTGTTTAATTGTGTTCCATAAAAATTTGACACATCTTATTAAAGAAGGGAAACCTCAAATAATTGAAAATATCTATTGATTTCAAAGAACATTTTTGTCGGATAAAACTTAGACGGAAAAGCTCTTCATTTGATGATACGTCAGAGCGCCATCTACGTAGTATCTCGACATAAAACATTCTGTTTTCACGATGTCGTTTCTCGGTTTTGCAGACCGCGTGGTTGTTGTTTTTTACTGAACTGCATAATAATGATTTCTCAAGACTCACTAAGGTTATTAAGACGTGCAGATGTTGGGATTCGTTGAATGTTCGCAAACAACCATTTTTTGAGTTTTCCAAAGTTATGGCATATCGTTTAATACAACTGTCACATAGATGGTCTTTTCGTGGTCACTCTCCACCAAAGCTTTATAAAAATGCGCAGCAACTCAATATAATTATTTTGATAAAACCTGTTATTGTTTTTATATATCTGCCCGCGTAGTGTTGTTTCGCAGGAAATACTAAACGACCATTAGATTTAAAAGGAACTTATTCTCTATGACGTATACAATTCCGTTTGGAATGTAGTATTCCACGTGTACTCTGTGTGTTGAAAAATTGGGTTTAGCAGAAGTTCTAGATTCAGAAGTAAAAATCCATACTTTCTCGACTTGTTTTCCTTGCAACTTGGCGTGGTTAGTTGATATTTGCAATCATTTTAAGAAAAATAACACTTCGTCATAATCATACTTCTCTCTTCTCTATCTTTCTTATCAGAATTTTCATTGGATGGATCTTGCTTCACATTTTTTGTAGGTCATTAATAACGTTAGTTGTGTGAGTACAGTGAAACGCCTGCTATTACCTTTCCTGCTCGCCACTGCATTCATCTACCGGCCTTCAAAGTATTGCACCAGCATTGAGCTGAAGTTGTTAAGTTTTTCGAATTTTTTAATCTGGCACAAATCGTTAGAAAACAAACAATTTATTTTCACATCCTCCTATGTATATTGATTTATTGTCTCAATCATTCAAACCCAGTTTAAACAATATATTGTACATATCTGCTATTAAAATATTATAAAATTTGTCGAATACCCCATATATAAAGAGATAGATAGAAAAAAATATATAGATAGATAGATAGGTAGATAGAAATAGAATGTTAAAAAGATCTCTCACTTAGAGTCTTAGACCGCGAGTAAGTGTATGGCATTCTGTAAAATGCTTGATCTTTAGAAAACAAAAATATACAAACATTGAAAAAGAAAACGACACAAAACGAGGATTTCTGTATCACCGGAAATGATACATTGTTGCATGTGATTGATCCCTCGTTCTTTCACGTGAAAGAACGGAGGATCAATCACATGCAACATTTCTTGGAAATGTAAGAAAGCGGTCAGATAAATCCCAAAAATCTATCCATGCACATTGACACAATAAATAGAACGAGAGAGTAAATAAAGTGAACAAGTTATGAAATTTGAATTCGTTCAGAAATTGTCGGTCAGTCTATAGTCGACGAAGATCATAACGAATAGACCATGACTTTCTATTATTTATTATATTTGCAAGGGTTAGTGGCACAAGGCTTACAAGCTCACTAAGACTGATTAATATAAAAGGGTTGACATTTTCAAAATGTCGTCAATCTAGATACATGTCCACAACACAAAAACATCCAGAAGACACGTGATAGTTTAATTTTCCAGTCTAAAAGGAATCTGCTTTACTGTTACCTAGACCACAAGACATATTATTGCTTTTTGCTTTGTAGTAGTTATGGTGTAAGGATAGAGGCACAAAAGAAACAGTGATAAATTATTGGCATTAAAATAAGACAAGAAAATATGTATAGAAATTAAATAAATAACATATCTTTAGAAAAATAGAACATGTAAAAAGGATATAGAAGGTAAAATACTGAAGATAAAAAAGAATGAAAATGCTTGATAAAAGATTAGAAATTAGGAAAGTAGTGTGTGAGTCTACGTATTTACGAAGTTGAGGATAAATACTGATAAAATAGAAAAAGGAATAAAAGTATAACATTGAGGAAATGCAAACAAAAATATCAGACAAATAATATATATAAATGCAATATATATAAATATATACAAATATATATATGTGTGTGTGTGCGTATATATATATATATATAAGAGTAGCCGAAATGGCCGCTCTGATAACAGGAAAACGCGAAGGAAATCGAAATGAAATAGCCCAAAAGCATCAAAGAAATATATAAATAAAAATCAGAGAAACTTTATACGGAGAAAACAGCGTTGTGGAAAACGAGAAAAAGCAATTGCTAAGAATCTTCATGATAACATATTAAGAAAAATAACGAAAAGTGAAACAAATTATTATGATAAAAATATATGAGGATGAGGCCCACTATGAGATAACACGTTATAGGTCATGAGGAAATTATGTTGTAAAGGTTTTTTTTTTATTGAAGAGGCAACTGAATGTATATATGAAGGGAAAAGAAAGCTTTCTCACACCGAAGCATACATGCTTATTCCATTCAGACACAAAAAAAAAACAGATATACACCGATAATGAAAAGCAAGCTTAATATAATTAATTACTATGATTATACGTAACTGCTATACCTTAGATCTTATTTGTTTGCTTACTATTTTTCTTTTTGGTTTATATATGGTCTTACTTGATGACGTGGTTATTTTTAATCAAGCTGTTTCAAAAATGTTTTAATAAACAAATATCTCATATGCCCAACACATTTCCCACACGTTAACACCAATGAGACAAAAACGGCATCTTATTTTTCAATACTAGGACAAATTTGGCCGAATATTCCTAAAATTACTGGATAGAATTTTGTCCTCAGCACCGCTTTTAAAAACACTTCCCCATGAAAACATTTGGGACTCTTTATAACATCTGACCCTGAGATTGCACTCAACACACCTTGTCAAATGAAGAAAATATTTCTCTCTAACCAGATTCAGTTCGGTTAAAGCTTTTCGTATACAGGGGCAAGAATTATGCAAGAATCTCAAATAAACTGAGCGAAACATATACAATAATGGTTGACGGCAATTTCAAATAAGCTTTATTCACATAGATATTCATGCCAACATAAAATAAATCTTGACCACAGACTTAGCCAGTGGTTATAGAAATTTGAGGAGACAATTACCACATTTAACATGAAATATAATATATTGGAACAACAGCATGCTCGTCATATTAAAATACATGAAAATAGATGAATTATGTTCGACTGAAAAGCTTACAAATATACAAACAATTTCCGTTCCAATAAATAATCGTTTAAATAAACGAGCGGACAATTTCAATAAAAGGCCTATACAAAAAAAAAGGTATCTGCTTAGAATCTTGATGGGTCCATCATTAGTGCCTATGAATGTGCAGTTTATTGCAATAACACCCATCTATCAAACGAATGATAATAAAATACTTTTAAAACATACAGGGAGACAAAATCATACTACCTGTTGTTTAATTGTTTGCAATTGCATATACTATAATATGTATACTATACTCTTCTTAATGATGACTATGCACTGTTGATATATACAGCATGGAACAGAAAGAACAAGTAAAACCTATTTTTTTAATGATGTAATATAAGATCTTGTTGAAAATGAGATATTTTTCTCAATTTTGGAATATGATATCGTTAATGTGAACGTTTAAAACACACTATACTAAAATTACAATATGGTGTAACCAAGAGAAATATTGCTTTGCACACCGTAAAGTTCGTTGCATACTTAGGTCATTACTGCCTTGTGTATGTGTCGAACTTCAGACCTTGCTGGACATTTGCTATAAACATTAACAAGTCTAAAAGTATTATGTTAAGAACATAAACAAACTAACATGGTTCTTATTATAGTCCGTGCATGCGTATGCGTTTGTTTGTGTGTGTGTTTGTGTGCGTGTGTTTGTGTGCGTGTGCTAAAAACAACCTTTATTGTTAAAACAATTGCAAAATTAATAAATGCATATAAACATTACAGAATGCAACTTTTCGTAACTTTTCGTGAAATAAATGTATATATATATATATAAATATATATATATATATATATATATATATATATATACTCAGAAACTTTACACTACATTTTTATTTTTATTGTATTTTTATTTAAACAAACTGAGCCACAGCAACGCGTGGCCGAGTACAGCTAGTTTTGTTATAATCATGAGATCAGTCGTCCGTTTTGACATTTACGCTTTATATAAATGTATATTTCAACTGTATTTCTCCCGGTTAATTTTGGAAACCCGGTTTGTTCCTTGCTAATGGAATCAGAGATGGCTTCGTAGTCGAGTTCGAATTTCTCGGTCAGAGGTAATCGTGACTCTTTGCAATGATGATTCTTGAAATGGTGAAACACTAGTGTATGTAGATATTAAAAAATTATAGTAGTAATTATGTTTGTTTTTTAACACGGTTCTTACGTCGATC
Organism: Euprymna scolopes; assembly: GCF_053919585.1. Lineage (NCBI taxonomy): Eukaryota > Metazoa > Mollusca > Cephalopoda > Sepiida > Sepiolidae > Euprymna > Euprymna scolopes. Next base: position 134,830,428 of record NC_136489.1, read on the forward strand.
ACTCTAAGTTGAGATAAGATAAGTCGTTCACTTAATTTTATGTGCGTAGATCATTATGTTATATAATCGTGGACTGTTCGGTTTGTTCCATGGTAATGGATTCAGAGATAGGTTTGTGGCTTCATTCGAATTTCCCAACTGACGGTAATCGTGACTTCTTGTACTGATGATTCCCGAAAGGATGAAACATTAGTGTCTGAATGTATAAAAATAATAATTATAATATATATATATATATATATATATATATATATATATATATATATAAATGTGAGCTTTCTTGCTCTGACATTAATATTAAAAGTCTACTTTTTCCATTAAAATTTTTTAAAAACTTCATTAATATACTTAGACATGGATATGCAGGCGATTACATGAAAGTATACTATTTTGCATATTTCTTTAAATCAGGTGTTAAATAATAATTTATTTATTGTTTCATAATAGATGATTAGTTTAATTACACTTTTACGCTGAATTTTCTCATGCATAGTTTCTACATTTTGCATAATTCTGTAGAATTTAAGATGTTCAAGCTGTAGCACACTGACATTTTTTATCTCTTTATATAGAAGTAACCTTTCTTTGTGTATGTGAAAAGTCTCTACCAATTTTTTTTTGGATTATTTGATTTACTGAGTTAAAATTTGACACATTATTGATTTCAAAAAGTTCTGCAAAGTGATAAAAATTAAAAACAAAACCATCGAACCTGACAAGTGAAGTGAAATAAAACATTAGTTTTGCTGTTACTTTTGCGAACGTGTTGTATTAAACATTCATGGCTCTAAGTCGCTTGATTTTTCAGATTTTTGTTAAATCTATGATAGCGCCCTGGAGAGATAAACAACGACTATGGCTGGAGTGGTAGACGTTCTGGTTTCGATTCTTGACTTTTCGACAGTATTTAGATATCGGGTATTTGGACGTCTAATACACTTTCGATTTTATTATAAGCATGCAAAAATTGCTGATTGGCGGGTTAGAATTGAAAACAATACAGCTGAACTTGACAGGGTAAGCTGAATAAAAGTGTACTATTTCTGTTACTTTTGCGCATGCGAACATAAAGCATTCAGAGCTCAAAGTCGCTTAGTTATTGATCTTCGTATCCATCTGTAGATAGCTCAGACGATAACAATGCTATAGATATAAACTAGCCTGGTTACCCAGCGTTTCCCAAGTGTTTAGAGACGTGCGTTGAGCAAAAATAAAAGAAAATGTGGTAGTAGGCAGGCAGGCCGTCGCGTCCATTGCCAAATCGGAAGTGGCGAAGGTGTAAATTAAGGCTAGTCAATCGAAAACAGGGGATGACTTTCGAAAATATCGGCGAAAAAAGCGACCCCCCCTGTAGAAATGTGCCCAGTTCATGGTGAAGGATTTAATGTATGTATGTATGTATATATATATATATATATATATATATATATATATATATATGTGTGTGTGTGTGTGTGTGTGTGAGTACATGCATTATATATATATATATATGTATATTAACATTCGCCACTTTTAATCATTTAAGCATTATATATATATATATATATATGTATACTAAACATTCGCCACTTTTAATCATATATTTTTAAGGAGTACTAGATTTTTCTTATGCTTCCGTGTTTGTATAATACCTGTATAGGCATGGATTAAACTATGAATGAACGTCAATTAGAGGAAAGCATGACATGCTAGATTTAAATACGGAAATTATTAATATTACTACACGAGTAAATTTTTGAAGATAAATTTGAAATTAGGTTAATTTTGAAATTAAGTCGTTATTCACCTGCACGCAAGTTAAGTACACTACTTTTTCATATATATATATATATATATATATATATATATATATATATATAAATTACCGGCAGTAATTAGGGGTGGACAAGGTGAAGGTTGCCAACATATTTAGTGGGCGTGATTTTTGTAGAAAGAATTGGATTCGAACTTGGAACACACATTCGTAAGCTCGTGCATTAACCACTAGAGCACTGTCACCTTCCAATCGGTTTGATAATACACCGACATATACACAAATTAATCCGAAATTACGATACCCTACAATATGTGTATCATAGCGTTCTTCTGGATCCGATATTTTTGATAATGGCCGGCCATATACTGAGCAGAGAAAATATCATCTTCATATTCTAATAAAATAATAAATTGCCGATATTCATGAAATGACTTCTTATGCAAGTCATCACATACATTTCAATTATCATTATTTTTTATAAATAAAATTAAATGTAATCTAATTTAGGATGAAAGATAAAAGTTAATCGCAAGTTAATCTAATTCCAACGAATCGGTTTTTACTTTAAATATCTACATAAAATGTTATGTTTCTAATGTTACTATTTACTTCGACAGTGCTCAATATGTAAGTAGAGATTAGTGGTATGTGGTAAATATTTATATGGCAAGAATCTAATATTTTCCACACACACACACACACACACACACAACATACACACCACGAACACACACACACACACACACATATATATATATATATATATATATATATATTAAGATTAATCAAATTTGAATATTTGTAACCGCGTTTCATCCTCGTGAAATAAATATTGTCTGACGAATCTGCACGAGGGTTAAACGCGGAACATTCTGTGTAATTTAATTGCCATAAATATATGTTCAAAACTTACTATATATATATATATATATATATATATATATATATATATATATATATATATATATATATATATATCTCAAGAAGTAAATATATGTGTGGGTGAGTGTGTGTTTATGTATGTGTGCGTGTATATATAAAGGGTATTATTTTTATAAATTTTGCGCATATGGCACATAAGGAATTTTCTTAATGCACATAAATAACACAAATACGCACACAAGTTCCCAGTGACAACGTGGACACATACGCACACGTGCACACACTAGTATACACACTCACAAGCACACATATGTATGTATATTCACTAATTATTGCCTCTTTATGAATATTGGAATAAAGGGGATTCTTTATTAACTTCTTAATTAAGGTTTGAAATATCCAAGTATAATTAATCATAATATATATATGTATATGTATATATGCATATATATATACATATATATACATATATATATATATATATATATATATATATATATATATATATAACACTATTATTTTTGAAGCCCGCAATATATGTACGCACTCATATATATAAATATGTCTGTATATACATATGTATATATACATGCACATCTGTATACTTGTAATTATACATTTATAACTGCGTGTGTGAATACTTCGCTATTCTCATGCCTTCTAGCTATATGCGGTAATGCAAGTAAAAAATATTTGACATATTATATGCGTTGATCATTAAATTATCGTGCATGTCTACCTCTCAATCGCAATTGCATCCATTCGTTTTTTTACCAGTACAAAGCATATGTACGTGTGTAGCAATGCACACGCAGAACGAACTGAATTATGACGTAAATATTTAAAATTGTTATTATTGCTCTTAATTTAGATTCTATACAATTTACTCCCTCTCTCTCTCTCTCTCTCTCTCTCCCTCTCTCTCTCTTAAATTGATACGTGATCGTTTATTAAGAGATTGATGAAATTAGTGTATAATGCTTAAGCGGGAATTATTTTAGAGAATAGTTTATAGATATAATATGCTAACTGAATTATTTGTCGCCTGAACCTTAGTAAATGTAGTTTGAACTAAATTTATGACTATAGGTATCAAGCGTGTCCAATTTTTTTTTGTTATATCTTGTTTTCATTAGTATATGAACGAACATATTTTCAAATCTCCAACTATTGCCGAATATTTAAAGGCTCCAACCATGCGATGTACTACTGATTTTGTCCTTTTCGATTAACTAAAATCATTGAAATTTATATGCAGTCGGTTTTCCTGAAATATTCTCCAGATAGTGTTTAATTTTTTTCTTTATCAGCCTTTAAAGTTTTAGTAGTAATTTATCTGTGTATTGGCTTTGTCGGGAAACAAAATTGACTCAATAAATACCATTTTTAAAGAAAAAGAAGCTTAACGGGTTTAAGAACCAAAACCCTGCAGTTCCTGGTGAAGAGCACTCTGAGTATCTTTCATTTGGGGAGGGAACACGCGCACTTCGATTATTATGGGTATTTAGTTGCGAGTTCTCCTGGTTTACCTTCGGTATGTTTTTATTTTGAGAAATCTGTTGCAGTATAAGACTGCAAATAAATCTCGTTTAGTATTAGATTCATAAATTCGGGACGGTAAAACCACCGCAGTGATTGTAATTGCACATGTAAAAAATAGAGCAAGTGTGCGTGTTATTTTATTTTTTTTTTTTAGGTTCACAGAACTCAGTGAAGTAATGACCGAAAATGGAAAGTCACTGCAGGGCTGCATTTTACCTTAGAAGATTTCCCAACAATCAGATGGAAATGAAGAAAGAAATGAAGTATGACCACTACTATTGGACAAATATATGCCTCGTCAGATTACTTTTCCTCCTTCTACTCACAATATAGGAAGTAATCGATCTGCAGTTGACGAAATTAAAACAAGAAAATTGGTTAATGTGCCTATTCAGAATCAAGGACACAAACAAAAAAAACATGTCTCTTCAAATACGAATCGTCGGACAAGTCTGATCATCAGACTTCTGGAGAAGAATTTTGCCGCGAGGTTTATTGATCAAGTTATGAATACAGTTTCATAACTTCTCGACTTAATGGGTGGCGCAAGCTGTAACAATCATTGCCGTCATACCGCGTTGCTTTGGAAAGAGGTGTTAAAGAGGCTGATATTGACGGTGAGAAACTTGAAAGAGAGATTATAAATTTTGTCAACCACATGGAGAGTAAGAAGTGTATTACATTTTACGCTTTGGAATGTGTAAATTATATCATGAAATTATAATTTCTATCCAAACACAACTGTTGCAGGCAGGATTGTAATTATATTGCCTATTACAGTGATATCATGTGAGCGCAGTTTCTGTAAATTGAAACTAAGCAAAAACTTTCTTCAAAACATCATATCTCAGTAAAGACTGGATGGCTTATCTAATAAGCATTGGCAATATATAGTTTACCACAGAGGTTTGCCACAAAGAAAATCATAAAGAAGTATCTACAAATTGTAAAAACGTTCGTAATGTATAGCTTCAAAACACCAATTCTACAATCTTTTTTTTTTTTTTTTTGCATGAACACGAGATATTTTCGTTCTGAATGTTATTTTGTTTAAAGTACCATTTTTGTGGATCCAATATTTTGGAGTATGTGTAAATTGTATTTTGCTGGTAAAAGAGCTGCAAGATGCATTCCCCTTCTCAGTTTGTTCCTCGTGTTATTTTTTAAATATAACGGTATTGACACACGGTCTCTTCGCATGTCTAATAATCAAAAAAATAAGTCCTTTTGGGTTAGTTGCATGTTCTGATCTTTTACTTTGCAAGAAAATATTCTTGATTTTGTGGGAGATATTGACATACGTACTTAATGGAGCAGTCGCAAAAAAGTGGCATAGAGACTTCCCTTTCAAAACCCAATTATACTTTCGATTCCCATCATCTTATGCCCATCCCTGAATATATACACTTTTAAAATTTATTTTCCCAGAACAATCTCCTTCAGACGTTATAGGATTTCAATAAAGTAAAGATCAGTTTGTAAAAAACAAGAAATTCTTTCATTATTCTCACTTTGTTGAATCAATAATTACTCAGTTATGTAAAGGGTTTTGCTAGCAATATTTAAATTCATTTGGCGGAAAGAATAAAAGTACTTTACAGCTTATTTGGAAAAATTATTAAAATGTACGCTGAATACTAGCGATTACTCTATTATATAAAGGTAAATGTCTGTGTGTTTTTGTTTGTGTGTTTGCAAAAACGTCCTGTCATGCGTATTGAACACGCATGAACGTGGCATCGTTAGAAAGAGCGATTTCTCGGACAAAAAATATCGAAGACTTGAAAACAATCTACATTATTTCCTGTAGAAATATCGTTTTCTTTTAAGAGGGGGGGGCGGAGATAAACACTTGCCTTTCTACGTTATTTGCAAACCAAGCATGCGCGAATCGACGATAGCTTCTTTTGTTTAAAATAACTAAATTTGCATAATCGGGGCCACATCGTTAAGAGCGTTGGTTTACTAACTTCAGTTATGCTAGTTCGCGCCCAGAACGCCCCATTTTTTTTTTTTTTTTTTTTTTTGCTTATAAAATTTTGCTTTCGGTTTCGCTTCTGGATTATGACACCCGGGTCCATTTTTTTTTTTTTAACGCCCCAAGTGTTTTAAGATCGGGTAACGCAACCCTCTTACCCGTTGTTACTATTTTTTCTGACTGGGCAACGTCCCCCCATCTACCGTGGTTATATTTTTTCTTTTTTACGGCTGAGCAACGCTCCCCCTCGCTAGTCAGCAATTGAGTGCACTAAAGATCCAACAAATGTATTTTATGCTTTCTTGTTTAATATACAGCATTATAACGGCAAATTCATATGTAGAGTAGTACAGAGAAAAAGCGACGACCACTTTTACATTTCTAGTAGCCAATGAAAAACGAACTCTCAGGGAGCACTTAACCACGGTCGATTCATATTTTAAGTAACGGGTTACTTACGAAATACTTTATTAGAATGCTAACTTATCAAACCAGACGTAGACCTTCATATTTTACGTTGAATTTTCTGAACAAGATTGTAAGTATTCGGTGCAAATAATTAACATCAAAATTCCAGAAAACAGAACTGCTTAATTATTCCATAGAGCCTGTTACCGAACCCACATGATGTAGCTCATATGTGATTATGTAATTAGTTTATTTAGGCATGTCTGTATCGCATAAGTATCATCCTCGATTAATTCTTAATAGAACAGCTAACAATTTATTTCATTTACCTGGCAAAATGTTTTCTTTCCTCATCTACATTCGCTGCTGACCTGGTTTCACCAGCTTAAAACAAATTTACGATTATCACAAGTCACATAAAGATATTTCATTTTTATGCGAGGTGCGGTTATCTCAGCTAATTCCCTTGGCACCATTAATAATCTTCATTCTCCGGAGACGGTTTTATGACATCAGATAACGATATTGTTTCGGTTCAATTCTCACTAGTTTTAAATTCACATTTCTTTCATTTCACTGAACGCATAGTATTTATTTACGATAAAAACAGCAAACGGAGCGTACCTCAAACAGAGTCCAAATCTGATTTCTTTTTTATTTTCCTACGAACTAATCTTTATTATTTTTTTTATTTTACTACATACTAATCTTTTAATTAGTTCATAACGTAGTAAAGTCCATATTTTACACGATTGACTGTATACTAGAAAAGGTCTTTCTTTTCCTTTTCTGAACGTAAATTGCTGATTCTTACGGTTTTTAAAATTCGTATATGTATACTTGAACAAAAATATCAGATACGTTTAAACTCAGCATCACCAATTCCATTGTTTGTTTATTCGGTGAACCAACCTTACTCACAACTTTAGAATTATGATTAAACATACATATTTTTAAATATACAAAATAGGGCAATTGTGAATTGATGTTAATTACAGTACTTATTAAAATAATTAAAATTTATACTTTCGACTACGAGCAACGTAAATATAATTGTCATTATTATCCATCGTTTTTAGCACTAGAATTTCGCTAGAAACTTTCAACGATGACGTAAACTGCTCTATTATAGTGCATCTATTGTATATAAATTGGATGTAAGCACATTTACTCTTTCTTTGCGAACCAGGGAAAAATCTTCACAAAAACACAACCTTTATATCGAATTGTAAAAATATTGATGAATAACGTAACTGCAGTTTGACTATTGAATTATTGTACATCCCTTTAGTGGGTCAATCCAAAAATATTCAATATGTTTATTGAAACTGATTATCTATTAAATAATAATGATTCTCCATATTATTAGCTGGCGGAATGAATATATACGATTTTTGGATCACAAATCAATTATAAATTTGTTATGGCTTGCCACAAAGAAAACAGAACAACGGAATAGAGTTTAAACAATGTATTGCTGGAACAACAACGTAAAAATGTTACAACTGAAAAGAGTAGAAATCGTCACAGAGCAGGTGAGGGTCGCTCTGGTGTTTAATCCACACCTGGGATCAAAAGGTCTATGGTTTATATAATGGATAGAACAGTCCATTTGGAGGGTGATTCCCCCACAACACCCCCCTCCCAAGCTGATTTCCGCGGTTGTAAAAATCAGTATTTCTTCCTTTTGGGGCAGACTTTTGGGCTTCCTCTTTCTGCTGGTGCGTCTCGCTCCTGACATCCCTTTTGGAGGGTATATGTCAAAACAGTCATACACAGTTTCAATCGCTTCACTGCCGTCCTGCGGTGGTTCTTCTTGATCCTTGTAGAGCGTTTCCGGATTGGGTTCAGGTGCCTCTTATGTTGGAACTGTGGCCCTGAATGATGTATGTAACACAGCCGGTACTTTGTAAGATCGTGTCCTGTTCCCAAAACTAAACGTTATTTCTAAATGTCTAAAATACACGTTATCTCCGCTGTTAAACCGTTTCGTTGGCATTGTAGATTTTCTGTTGTGTACTATGTGTTTGGGTATCAGTTTATCAAATACGGATTTTATTTTCCGTCCAAACATGATTTCTGCTGGGGATCCCGCATCTGGTTTGTTCGGATATCTCGTGCTTCTGTAGACCTGCAGAAATTGCTGAAGGGCTTTTCTGTCGGTGTACCGGACGCCTTTTTTAATGCCATTTTAAGCGTATCGACGAAGCGTTCGGCCTGGCCATTGCTTCTGGCGTGGTACTGGTGTGTCGTAATATACTTGATTTGATACGTCTCGCAAAATTCTCTGAACTCTGTCGAGGTAAACTATGTAGAGTTGTCGCTAACCATACAGTCTACAATCCCAAACAGAGCAAACCATTCCAATAAAATATTTGTCATTGTTGCCGTGGTTGGTTTTTCGCATCTTAGTACCTTTGTCCATTTATAGTAAGAGTCAACCACTATCAGGTAGTAAAAAACCTCCACAGGTCCCGCATAATCGATGTTGATCCTCGATCATGGTTGTTCAGCCTTAGGCCAAGGTATATATGTTATCGGTGGTGCTTTTGCAGCCAAAGCACAGCCTTTGCATCTGTTCACCATGTCGGTAATATTTTGGTCCATAGCTGGCCAATAAACAAAACTTCTCATTAGGCTTTTCATTCTGTTTATTCCTGGATGCCATTCATTATGTTTATTCCCGAGAATTCTTTTTTGAAGAGTTTGAAGGATGACACCCTTTGACCGTATAAGAGTATTTCGTCGCAACCAGAAAAAAATGGCTGAATTGGTGTCACTGGTTGTTAATTTCTGCTTCGTGGTTTGAATGTAATTGTCATTTAGGGATTCTGACTTAATTTCCTGAAGTGTGACCGGCAGTTCGCGGATAATATTGTTAATCATGGCTTTTACATCACTATTAATACGTAGTGCCGCGATTACTGAATCTTCAAAAGGTTCCATTTTGGCAGGAATCAGTCTCGATAGACCGTTTGCATGGGCTAGTTGTTTTAAGGGGAGAAATTGAATTGTAAAATTATAGTTCAGCAGAATACTTCCCCAGCTTTATATTCGGTTCTCAGTGAATGTTGGAAGTCCTTTTTTATCCAAAAATGGATATCAACGGCTTATGGTCGGTTTGTATAAAAAATGTCTTCCGTACAAGAACCGGTGGAATTTTGAAACTGCAAATATAATTCCTAGGGCCTCTTTCTCGATCTGAGAATAATTCTTTTCCGCTGGCAGGAGAGTCCGTGATGCGAAAGCAATAGGCTGTTTCGAGCCATCCGGCATTCGATGTAGCATGCACGCCTGGACGCCATATTGACTGGCGTCGCTAGCTACTAATATGTCCAACTGCGGGTTGAAATGCGCTAGAGATAGTTTTGAAATCAGGATTCTTTTTATTTCTTGGAATGATGTCTGGCAATCTTCTGTCCACTCCCAAGCCTTATCCTTTCTTAGCAATTCATTAAGTGGTGCGCGCAATTTGTGCATATTTGGGATTAACCCCTGGTAATAATTTGCGAAACCTAAAAACTCTGCAATTGAGTTATGTTTACTGGTGCTGGCATTTCTTTAATAGCGGTCGCCCTATCTGGGTCTGAGTGTCTGCCATCTTTATCGATTATTTTACCAAGGTATTTAATTGCTTGTAAAAAGAACTTGCATTTATCTGCTTTGATCTTTAATCCATAATCTTGTATTCGACTGAATACTTGTCTTATATGTTTTTCATATTCCTCCCTGCTTTTGCTCGCTATGATAATAGCATCAAGATATGCGATTGTATTCTGAGAAAATGCTGAATTGCTTTCAACGTTCGCATTATTTATAACAATTTCTGTAAACAATTCCTCTGTTCGTAATTGACGTTCGGCTTACTGTTTTTGAACTTCTAATTGGCGTTCGGCTAACTGTTTTGGAACTCCCTTTTGCTGTTCCTCGGTTTGTAATTGACGTTCGGTTAACTGTTTTTGCAATTCCTTTTGCTGTTCCTCGAATCGTGTTTGACGTTCAGTCCAGTGTTTTTTCGGATTGTGACTGATGCTTTGCGCCATCGATATGCAACTTGGCAAAATGTTCCAACGCTACTTTCAATTCGTCCATTTTGCTTTGTCAGTATTAGCAATTTCAAAACGTTCGCTGAATTTTACAAAACCGTTTATTCTTTCTTATTTCTTCCTCCAGACAATAAAACGAACAGAAAAAACATAAATATATAAAAAGTTCATTGTCTAAAGAAAAATAAATCAAATAAATCACCAAAGAAAAAAAAATAACGCCCGATTTTAGCAGTGAAAACCACAAGTGACGAATTCTTTTTCCAAAAGTATAAAAAAATTACCTTTCTAAGTCGCGACGAACCTGTTTCTTTTTTGGTTTCTATCTTTGAAAGTCATGACGAACTTTTTTCTTTTCTACTCTTTTTTTTATCTGCGTATATTTTTTTAGTCACCGTGAACCTTTCAGTTGAAAGTGTTATGTTAGACATTTCCTTGGACTTGATAACATTTGAGTCCTACGTCGTTAGTATTTTTAGAATACTATTTCAACGCGAGTATTTTTTTCACTGTCGTTACTGGTTTCGATTTTAGTATGCTCCTTTAATCCAATGACGTTTGTGTTTAGTTGTTTAGAACACTGTTTTTTAAACGTGAGTATGTTCTCCGAGTCCTATGTCGCCAGTGTTATAGCTTGCAATAAGTCACAAAGATAAGAAAACAACAGAATAGAGTTTAAACAATGTATTACTGGAACAACAACGTAAAAAGGTTACAACTGAAAAGAGTCGTAACCATCACCGAGCAGGCGAGGTTCGCTCTGGTGTTAATATTTATTTGCATAAATATACACAAAATGTGGCACATGGCCAAAAATAGGGAGGGTTAATGTGGACCTATCTAACATAAAGTTAACTTAACTAGACTCTTTCACCAGAATACCAGAATCACTCTATGGGAATCCTAATTATAACCCGAAAAATGATATATACATGATGTGGGGGGGGCTAAAAATTTTATATACAAAAAGAATGAAATATTTACAATGAAAAAATAGTAGTTAGTAAAAGAGCCCCCCACTACTAATTGTGGCAGATAGAAAGCTTTGTCAGTCGAAAAGACGCAGGTCCACACGAAAACTGACTTTATTGAATAAACACCACAAAGACGACCTGCATCACTGACAAAGCAGTCCATCCGTCACCTAATTGGGGTCGGGAATGGGGGTTATCGAACCTAAGGTGGGGAAAAAACGGGGGGGGACAAGGGCAAACTAAAAGAGGGGCTGGGACGATGAACACATACATACTCTAGCTAAGTTAAAAAAAATCAAACAATAAAGCCTAACTAACCCATACTAAACTAATCGGTCCGATACTGATGTCTTGTTAGTTCAGGATACCCAAAATCCCTTTTGACCTAAATCAAATCAGAAACGAATTCAAGGCCAGCTCCAGTCACTCTACACAATCGCGAAGCTTTCACCCACCTTTCGTTGAAATTCACAGGAGTGAGTTTCACCTTCTCCAGCTTAATTCGCATTTTCAACCGATGCTTGAACATGAGAACAAGCTGGGGAGCAGTGAAGGTCTCATCTCCGTAAACCTCCTTCTGTCGTGTCGACCAAATCACGCCTCTCATAACAGCTAGCAAACACAGAAAAACATAACGTTCCTCTTTCTTCATACTCGGCGCCCAATTGCAGCACGGGGAAACCGCATCCAGCACAAAAAAACGCCCGTTCAGTATGCGAACCGTGAAGCTCTCAACTAACTCACATAACGGTCGAACGATAGTGCAGCGGAAGAAAGCATGGCTTAGGTCTTCCTCCCATTCTCCGCATCGGACACAACTAGGTGTCATTGTAAAACCCGCTATGAAAAGTTTTTTGTGAACCCAGAGGGCATCTCGGATTACCAGCCAGTCGTAGTTATCGAAACAGCTCATCCCGGGCGCCCAAGGCCACATCGAGCGACGCTCCTCATTCGTGAAACCAAACTCCTCAATCTTTTCGTCTCGGACAGATCCCCTCACTAAAACCCTATATAGCGCTTTGCGAGACAACAGCCGAGTGTCAGAGAGGCTTTCATTCACCCGTTGAAGGAACTTCAACGCCTGTCGACACTCGCGATAGAAATGGCATTCGTTTCGGGGCCTCCTGCGTGCCTCCCCCTCAGCCGAATGCACACTCTCCAAAGCCGGAAAGGCTTTCTTAGTGTCTTCCATCCAGAAGACACCGTTCCCTAAGTCAGGTGTACACATTCGGTCTAGGTATATCAGCCTTAGAGTGTGTCTACGTATTTTGATATTCGGCATACCCAGACCGCCTTCAGACGGATGCAGGCAACAGATCTCCCGAGCAACCATGGCTTGCTTTCCGCGCCATAAGAACGCGAAAAGAGCACGCACTAGTTCAAGTAGTGAGGACTTCGGGAGTGGAAGCACTGATAGACGGTATAGGATCAGGGGGTAGATATGAGTATTGCATACCTCCGCCCGACCCTTTAAAGTTAGATTTCTCAAAGACCACAAATGAGCTGTGGTCTTGACCGCTTTCAACACTTCCGACCAATTTTTCTCCAGCTGGAGGTCGGGGCCAAACCAGACGCCGAGTAGCTTGCAGGGCCCATCAGTCCAGCCAAAGGGTCCCTGAAGGGGCGTTCCCCTCCAGGCACCAACACGTAAGCCAATAGACTTAACGTGGTTGATTATGGCCCCTGTTACCTGTGCATACCGTCTTGTTTCCATGTCGACGACTCTAATCTCGGCATTGCTCGTTACAAGCACAATCACGTCGTCGGCATAGGCGGTATACTTTACTGGGGTAGAACCACCTGGCAAAGTAATCCCGCGAAGGACCGGATTCACCCTAAGCTGGCGCAAAAAGGGCTCAAGCGCGATGACATACAGCATGGGTGATAACGGACAACCTTGACGGATAGATCTTGTTAACCTGAAGGGCTTCGATCTCACCCCATTCACCTCCACCATAGCGCCGGGGTTAGCATACAAGAGGCGAATCCATGAGCGAAACTGGGGTCCAAACCCAGCCGAGCAAAGAACAGCCCCTAGGTAACGATGGTCCACCCTATCGAATGCTTTGGACTGATCTAAATTGATCAGCGCGGCTTCTGTGTCGACTTTCTCTATGATCAAGCGTATCGCGTGCAAATTATCTTGAATCGTCCGGTCCTTAACAGAACACGTCTGTTCGGGACTTATGAGACGATGTAAAACAACCTGCAGACGATTTGCTAAGATCTTGGCCAAAATCTTTAACTCTGTGTTTAACATCGTTAAGGGCCGGAAATTGCTAATCCCATCCCCTCCATTTTTATCTTTGCGAAGCAATTTAATGATTCCCCTGGTAAAGTACTGAGGTATAGACCCGTTCCTAAACCAGGAGTTGAAGAGTGTGGCCAGCAAAGGAATAAAAATGGGCGACAGCCTCAAGTACACCTCGTAAGGCAGACCATCAATCCCAGGGGTCCTGTCTAGCTCGACTTGTTTCAGAGCCTCAAGGACTTCTTCCTCTTTTATGCTACCTTCACACGTAGCTGCTTCGGTCGCTTCAAGGCGAGAAAAGTCAGCTAAATACGTGTCAAACTGTTCAATCTCCAGACCGGGCTCCACGGTAAAAAGCTCCTGCAAATGAGCTCGAAAACCCTCCAGGATTCCATCATTTGATGTTACGGTTCGTCCGTCCGGCAATGTGACACTGGCGATGTGTCGATCAGTCGCACGTCGACGCTCCTCCGCACGCATTGACGCGGCCATGTTTGTTGCCTCGTTCGGCACTCTTTTTAACCTAGCCCTAACTACTAGACCCTGGTCCTTCCTGTTATCCAGGGAGTCCAGCTCAGCCTTAATTAAAGTATAACTATCACTATCCCCCTCCTCCACCGCCCTTTTTAATCTATCATCTAGTGCCGCTTTCGCTGCTCTAGAACTAAGATTGAGTCGATGACTAAAATCAGCAGCGAAGGACCTAATTACTTGTTTAAGTTTTCCCCACCACTTATTCCCGATAATGGCTCCCGTCAATTCCCTCTGTATTGTTAGTAAAAGCTGTTCCCGGAAGCCCTTCACGTCGAACAACGACGTGTTGAACTTCCAGTAACTAGCCATCCTAGGTTTAACGCTATCTAAGTTTACCCGAACCCGGACTAACCTATGGTCCGAATAAACTATGTTATGAAAACTTGGACAGTCTAAAAGCCCTAAGTCGACTCTCTTAACTAAGAACCGATCGATGTAACTCGAAAGTTGCACCGGATCGGAGCCGCGTCTACCCGTCCAAGTCCAAACTACATCCCCGGGCTTTTCGTTTCGAAATTTATCGACAAGATCAAACTTGTCAATAAAGTCTCGAAACGCCTTAGCATCCCGGTTCTGGTTAGTAGCCCTTGAAGTATTACCCCCGCGATCTAAATCGGGATTCAGGACCGCGTTCCAGTCTCCCGCTAAAACTATCCGCCGAGATGAATTCATGAAGGGCTCAATCCCCCGAAAAAAGGAAACCCTCTCGCCATGGCTATGTGGAGCATAAACCCCAATAAATCGAAATGCCACATCCTTTACGGTAACATCCAGCACGTGCACTCTTCCCTCTGGATCAGCATAGACTGGGTCACACGAAGCATCAAGCGTGCGTCTAACTAGCCAGGAAACACCCCTCGAGTGGGAATCAAAATGTGCTGAATAGAGCTGAAAGTCTCTAAGCAGCACACCCTGATAATCACTGGGAATGAAGTGCGTTTCCTGTACACAGCATATATCCACCCCGAGGCGTTGAAGGTCGCGTGCAACTCGAAGTTTACGAGAGGCGTCCCTCAACCCTCGGACATTCAAAGTAGCTAACCTTAAAGCCATTGTGATCTATCTAGGGTTGGGTATCCTTAACAAACATGGACGGTGCCAAGACACCGACAGCTGTCCCCAATGATCCTGAGGTCATCTCATTAGTGATGGCCCCATCAGGGGACAGACCACCGATGTCTAGAGGAAATGTTAACTTAATCGCTCTATAAAGTGAAGGGTGGATTTTTATGGGGACCCGTCCAACACATAGTTTCTCCATTTTAAGTATGTCGGAGTCGCTAAAAAAGGCTGCTGGAGGAATGATATTAAAAGCAGAGTTTGCTTCCTCCAGCATAGTCCAAACTCCTTTGGCCTCTTCACGACTTCTGACCACAGTTAAAAGTCTTTTGGCATTAGGAAAATTTTCTGGGTTTGTGATGTCCAGTTTGCTTATCTGCTTCACCGCGTAGAGGTTTCGGTAGTCTTTTCTAACGTGATTTTTGGATATGGTCTCTATATTAGCCGTGATCTTACACACGTCTTTGCCCTGAAAAAAAGGGGGTCTTTTCTTTTTCTGGTCTTTTTCCACGGAGGGACTTCTTTGTCTTTTCTTTTCAGAAGTAGAAGGGCGAGGTGATGGAGGAGGGGGCATGTCAATTTTCATAGGGGAAGCGGGAGGGGAGTTTTGGGGTGTATTGTTTGGGGAGCAGAATGGAGACGGTTTAGGGGACGGTTTAGGGGTCTTTTTGGATGGGGAGCCTAGGGTTGTCAACTTTGGGTCTCTTTTTGGTACGTTTGCGGGAGAGAGGGGTGGCGCTTTACGGGGTGATCTTTTCTCTTTTGGAGGAGGGGCAGGCTTTTCGGGGAAGAGAGATTCGGGGAAATCTAATATTTTTTCTTTTTCTTTTTTCTTCTCGCTTTGCTTGCGCTTTTCATCAAGCGAGTCCTTTATTTTTAGCAGGGCCTTAAACTTGTTGCCCCCCGGGTCTTTACTGGTCCTAATGTCTAGTATCTGCTCTTTGGTCAGTTTATCCGCGTACGTTTTACGAGGCGATTTAGAAAACGGTACCAGCGTCCATTCTCTCTTTTTAGGTGATTCCATCTCGGAGTTGAATTTTTTTTCGAATTCTTCTGTTGTGATTTCTTTAATCACTTCAATTTTTTTGCTTGTGTTTGGCGTTCTAGCCTCAGGTTCGAGGTGCCCAACAATCACCTCTTTAGGGTGTGTTGTGTTTGTCACATTTGTTTTAGTCTTTTTCGGACATGTGTAGGTTAAGTGACCTACTTCACTACAAATCCAGCAGGTCGGCCTCCTCCCTGTGACCACAATGGGGAGTTTTTCAGCTCCCGCTTCCAGGAAGTAGGATATTTCGAGGAAAGCTTCTTTGTTTAAAAGGATGTCGAAGGACCAGACTCCGTTGTACTGGTCCACCTCTATACCAGTAATATCACCGAATTTCAGGAGGTAGGCAGCTAGATATTCACCTGGGACCGCCCCTGGCACTTCGAAAATCGAAACAGTCGTTCTCCTCCGTCCTAGGTACTCCATTCTTAAAATGTATTCTTGTGTAATGATTTCTTTTTTAGTTAGTGCGACGCATTCTTCTTCTGTTTTAAACAGGGCGGCCCAGGTATTGTAGCCTCTGCATTTCGTTACACGATCCGCACGCATTCCTGCCGTTGCCAGTAATTTAGTTACAGTTTCCTTTGTTGACCTGATCAATTTTTTGGTCTTGCGATCTACCACAAAAAGTGAGATCGTTTTCTTGGCAAATTCCTGTAGCCGTGGTGCTTCTAACGTAACTGCTGTTTCTGTAACATATTGCAAACATTTCCTTGCTTCCGTTAAAAAGTTGTTAACGTCTATTTTAACTTTGGGTGGTTTTGCCCACCCATTCTTTTGTTCGCCACTTTTGTCCTCTTCCGACGGCACATTGCTGGCGGACGCCATGGCCGACGGGTTAGAGAGGGGGAAAAAAATTTTTAAAAAAAATAAGGTAAAAGTCCCGTTCAAAAATAACAGCAGGAAAATAACAACTTTAACAAATAAAACAAATTTAACACGGCAATAACAATAATAATAATAATATGTAAAACAATCGCAGGAAAAATAACAAACCAACATGACGATAAAGACTCCGGGAGCTCTGGTGTTTAATGCACCTCTGGAATCAAAAGGTATATGGTTTATATAATGGATAGAACAGTCCATTTGGAGGGTGATTCAACCACAACAGAATTATAACCATGTTCACATTGGATGCAATGATAAAAAAAAATTAATAAAATGGCTAGAACAAAAAGACGTTTTATGATGAAAAAGCATAATGAATACTCGTGAATTAATGATCATACCTAAAAATATAGAAAACCAGTTTACGGATGTTGCACGAAATATGATCGATGCATACAATTCACTATGGACAATAATTGTATTAAATTTTTGTCAGTTATAACACATATTTATCACTAGCAGGACCCGTTAACCGGCGTTGCTCGTTGGTAGCATGCACCCCACCCGCGTAAAAATTTAAAATACGGCTGTTGTTTTTTTGTTGGCCAACCCCCAGCTTCCCCATGCTAAAAATGCTTTTCGGAATCGACACCCTATATTGTGCTTTGGGGGTGGGGTTGTCACAAAAATTGCTGGAAGGTTCAGTGTATGTTTCAGGGTATGGTACAAGGTAAAGTTCTGGGCAAGGTATTTTTGTTGACAATACTGGAGTTATGGTGGCAAAAAATTATCAAACCTTATGTCCCTTTAAAGGGAACTAAATTCCTTTAGTCACCTGTACGCTGCCAATAATAAATGTAAACGGTATTTAAAAAATGACAATTTTAAGTAAGCTGTAAAAGTAAACATTATAAACAGAACAATTTATTTAAATAACAAACCCTGGTGAAATAGGAAGAAAAAAATATTTTTATTTTAGACCTATTTGCGTTTCCCAAAAACTAGTGGGAAAGAAGTTATCCATGACTTTTATGTGAAAGAAATGAAAAAATACAAAGATTATTCGCAAAGGTCAGGATCGAACGTGCAGGAAAAGTTGTAAAAGGAGATGCGAAGAAGGGAAACGCTTTAACTTACTGCTTCACGAGTAAAGTACGAGATTACAGCCCTCGAAATGACTTTTTTAAACAAAGAATCACTGAAAGTGACTCGGTCGGTGGACATCGAAAAGTCGCGTAATGTAAACAGAAGCTTATCTACTGTAGAATTAAACCAACTGCTTCGTTTTGTTGGACAATGTTTATAAAATTTAATAATAAAACAGAGCACCTGCAATATTTGTTTTCGAGAATGATATCTATGTTCAAAGTAATTGTACATCTTATTTTTAATAATCAATGTGCTAATTATCAAATGTACTAAGGTCGAAGAAAAGAAAGGGGTATGTACTGCCAAAATGGCATAATTAGTTGTTTTGTTTTTTTTAATAAGTGTATAATGCGTACAACCAACACGCGCCACTGTATGTAATACCATGTAACTGTAATTTAATATTATCATCCTAACTTTTTTACCATTTAAAAAAGAAGTTTTAAATAAACTGCTGATATTTTAGAGGGGAAAAGTCCAGAGGGGAAAAACTGCATAACTTTAAACTTGTCACTAAGCTTTGTTGAGCAGCGATGAGTCTCTGGTGAATCTCTTTAATATCTAGTGTAGGGTGCGAAAATATGAAAATACAGTTATGTTTGTCTGAACGTAAAATAAACTCGACATGATTGAAAAATCACTAAAACTTAGCATATGTGCATTTTGATTTTATTTTACTATTTTGAGATTTCCCTGGTTAAGCTGGTGTGCTTAATTGAACGTGCCGAGTAAATTATACTTTTTACATTCATTTCAATTTTATTGAATCGTTTATAATTTAATTGTCTTTAAATTTATTTTTAAAATGATCTATCTTTATTAGAAGACAATGTATTAGGTTCCCTTTAAAATATCGAATGTGTATTTTAATTTAATTACTTTTTTCAATGAAACTAATTTTAAAAATTTAAATACTATAAAATGTACAATTATTTTCCTCTTGAATTAAATTAATCACTACTTCAATTTGACTTCAGAAAGTGCATTGAAAAAAAACCCTACAACAACACTGAATGTGCCAGATTCTTTTTGCAGAAAAAAAACTCTAAAATAACATAAATACAGTTATTAAGAGAAGTGAGTAGGCTGTATGAAACGAATAGCTAAAATACCAATAAAAGATGAACGTGGAAAGTATTAGATGAAGTGAATGATGCACATAAAGTATACGATCGTTCTACTACTTGCCTTTATCTTGCAGGATGAAACAATAATACAAAGTGGAAAAAGATTGCTAAAATAATAAAAGTCCTTTGATTGGAACCGAATTCGGTCTCTAAGTATATGATGTTGATACAAATGAAAAGAGGGAGGGGATACATTTCTGGCACAAAAGTCAGCAACAAACTATTTAATATAAAAACAACTTATGATGATGGGTTCTGTTAAGTGCCGCTGGTTCTGGGGTACCCTGTGAGCGAACTTCACAGTAATCTGAAGCAATTACAACTTCTCTGAGATCTAAAAACGCTGTCACAAAAATGTGAAAAGATATAGCATCATGAGAAAATTAATTTAACAAACTTTCATGGAATTGTAATAAGGTGTCATTATTATTTGACTTTTCAACCTGATTGCGTGGACAAAATGATATTAGTTTGTCTAATACATTTCGACTAAACAAGAAACGATAATTAAACTCTGCATAATGTAATAAAACCAGTAAAAAATTTAAGTAAATTGCTATAAAATAATTACTTACCCACAATTATAACTTTATCTGGGACAAAAACAGATATTAAAAAATATTATATTTTCTCGATATAATTAAAGAACATCTTGTCTCCCGCACATGTGCATTCGTTAATTTCCTTTGTAATGCAAAACTTAGGAATCGAATTATAATTTTTGTAAATTGCAGTCAAATTGTTATCATGAATTTTAATTCTCTGTACATTTTAATGATCGTATGAATTATGATTGAGGCAGAGTCTGGGGCGTTGATATATTTACGTTCTAGATGTAAATATATTTTCGTTTTGCAGTAATAACAGCATTTGGAAGTAATTTAACTGAATAATGATATATAATTAAGTTTAACATCCTTCGGAAAGTATCATTAAGAGCGTAAAATATTGGAGTTGATTGCAATCGAGAAATCAGTAAAGGCAGAGTATCATTAAAGACATTTAATAGTATTGTCAGGTTACACTAACCTATTACATCGTCTATTCCAACCCTGAAAGTCGTTTGTCAGATTGCAGTTAGAGGCGATGATTTATTTGTCTAGCAAGCTGTATAATTCTAAAACCATAAATTATATCAAGTAGTATCAGATATCGTTTTCTTAAACGAAGAATTAGTTTATGTCGCCTGTTAGAATTTCTGCGTTAGAACAATTTATAAGAAGCAGAAAGCAGATAATTACATGAATATTAAAAGTTTTTTTTTTTTTAATAAGCCAAACCCCTATTTCAGTTGATACATCTTATTGTCCGTGAGTAGGATTGTTTCGTAAACGTCCGTGATCATTTACGAAGATCTAAATGGTAACAAAAGGAAGGAAAAAATATGTTATTGGTACCTAATACTCGTGGTATGTAGCTGGAATTTCTAAACTGTATGAGAATTATGGCTGATGGCTGTACGTACTTCTTGAAAAAATAAACATTTTTAACCTTGAGTAAACGATAGCAGTTTTCAATTCAAGATGGATATTTTAACGAAAAATAACGCAAAGAAAAAAATTGAATGGCTTGAAATAGAATTTTCCGTTGCGTGTTTATTTTCCAGTTTTATCTACGAAGATCCAGTTCTGCAAATGCAGGTTTATCGCGATGAACAACATTGTTTTTCAAAATATTTTAAAATGTTTCCTTGAATCTATAGGAAGTCGGGGAAAACCATTTAAACAGCTCAGGAGAGAAATATAAATGAGTGTTTCAATCAAAAAGAAAGAAGGCATGAGAGGAAAAAGAAGATAGTGCGTCGTTTTTATTTGAAATTATCCCCACGGAATGCAGGTTCAAGTAGAAATTGATAATCAAATTGATCGACCTCTCTCTAACTTGAAACTAGATACCGCCTGAAGCACCACCAACCCGATAAGAAAAAAGGGCACCTGCATATTATAAACCAATCCTAGACAATTGTGGAAATGTTGGTATAAACGGCAGATAACTTTTTTAAATATTTCGACGTTATAATTATTCTGACTAGGAGTTTAGTTATACAGAGAATATTTTTTCATTGTTTTGACTCTCGAGTATGTATCCGACACAGTAAGACAATCGAGAACCACATCCATTTATCTAAAAAAACATATGAGATATTAACTGATACATAATTAAATAATTACAATGATATTCTTTTGTCATATCCTTATTTTTTGATCCATAACTAGGTGAAAGAAACTGTATCCATATGTTTCTCAACATTATCATAACAAGTGAGAAATCAACTATGTCATGTACGTCACTTGTTCATTTCAAACTATCACAAGACTTCACATGTTGTTTAACTTCGGGTGTACCGATATTTCAATGTGATCTATGTTGTATGAGGGACTAATTAGGCCTTACACCGCCTTTAGTAATGTCAATGTATTTTCCCCCTGAATAAAGAAACTATGCAATTGAACTCGTTGCAAATCTTGTGCTTTCTTTTATCTATTGCCATCCACGTAAAAATGATAATGAAATATGGAGGCAGCGGTGAGATCAAAAGATTTTTAAGTATGAAGGTGGAAATGGAGAATTTATTTTAGAGATGACGAACGCAGATAAGTGCCGTTTTATTGGTTTGTTATAATTTGTGTGCCCGTGGAGTAACAAGAATGCTAAAGCCAGCATGGAAGGAAACAAACAAATCTGTGGCTGACAGAAGATTTTGATTACATGTGAATGAAATATAATTAGCAATAAATAGGACAAATTTTAAGTTAAAATAGCAAAATTATGCCATTATTACGTATCTACCAAGACAGCCAGTACGATACAAAACAACGTTTTGGCTTCATTTGCTTTGAAATGGGGTATTAAAGGTCTATTATATGTTTTTATTTTTAACTCTTGAAGATGAGAGAACGTCCTGCAAAATAATTCAATAAATTCATAATTCTATAAATACGCTATAGTGGAAACAGACAAAACATATAAACGTTACGCCTTCAATACAAAGACACGGGAAGAATCAGAAAGTGTTGAAGCATTTATTACGCCGCATCGTACGTTGTTAATAAAAAAGATTAGTTTTTTGTGACAGCTTTCTTTCATCAATATTGCGAGACCAGGCAATTCTTGAAATATATAATCCCCATACACAAGCAAAATTACAAAAAAAAAGGAGACAGATTTACAAATATGCATAGGAATAAAAAATTTGTCAGACGCTAGAGTAAAAAAAATCTGAAAACTTGAGGAAGTGAACAGAGAAAATCATTAGCATAAAGTCATAGGCAATGTAAAGCAGGTGTGTTGCTACATGAACTGAGTACAGCGTTATGTTCTGCATTTGGGAATATATGAAACTTATATTCTAAAATGTAATGGGAGGAGCCACTTTGCTATTAAATGTAAATGTTTGAAGAAAAATATCCGTACAACCGAAACACAAGTTAACAGTGTCAGTAGTTCAGACTGTTACTTGCAGATACACTATCAATGACATACATCCATGGAGTGAGTAGTGAATATCTAGATAAGGATGATGTAAGGGAACTGAATAGGTTCCTGTCGCAAAAGGGAAGGTTGTTAAAATTGCTCCCAGCCATAAGGGAAGATAGAATCATGGAGCTGTTTCAGTGGATAACTGTGAAGTATGGCCAGAAGACAAAAGTATATTTAAATCCAGAGGTGACACAATATTTTTACATGCAAAATAAAATGACTGTACAAGATATGTTATTTTTTTCAGTGATAACAGAGTAGTGACCCTAAATACCCAGCGGGTTGTGTTAAAAACACATATTGTTTTCTACACACCTGTGAGTCGAAATACAGAAGAGCAACAGATTATCTGTAATGGCCACATATCGACAATGATATCGGAGACTATTTCAAATGTCTCACATGTAACAAATATAAAGGAAGGGCATGTTGTAGTCTATGAGACTCATGGACAAAAGTATATCTTTTAAAGTTTGCAGCTACACAGGCCAAAACGGTGATAACTCAACTTAAACCCCATTTTGCACGACAAACATGTGATACCAGATCAGGTGGTCACTAATAACAGATCTCAGTTCATAAGTCAGAAATTTCCCACATGCAAGAAAGTGTGTTTTACGCACACACCTATCAGCCCAGCAAGGCAAATAAAAAAATTGAAACTTACGGTTTAAAATGGCAAAGAATCTCTTGCGGAAAGCGGTGAATGTTAAGGTCGATCCATACCTAGCGATGCTGAATCACAACAAAATGCCAACTAAGGATCCTCTATTACCAGCACAGAAACTGGTTTCTGGAAAGATAAAAACACTTCTTCAAACCAGAGACAATATACTTAAACCAGAATTACCAAACAATGTAAACAAGATGATTAAGTACGGAAGTAGGAACAAGAACATTACTTTAATCGTAAAGTAAAACCACTTCAAATATTGCACTGCTAAGGTATAATATAGATTAAACCCTACGTAAAAGCTCAGAAAGAGTGGAAGAAAGACGCTATGTGGCGGAGACTGGATGAGAGGCCATATGATGTTAAAGATTAATAAAAAGCTGCATCAAAAGATTGGTATGAATTTGAAAAAATCAGTTCTATTAAAAGCATGATCTACCAGCCATTCTAACTGCATAGTGAGGTACCAGCGACTGCGGTGCCGGAAACAGAAAACTGTTGTAACCTCCAAATATCTTAACAAAAAAATGATAGACAAGAAAGAGGGTCCAACACCGTCTCCAACAAAATCAAACCCAGAAAAGGCAAGGATGACACATTCAGGAAGACTAGTAAGAAATCCTGCTTGATTTAAAGACTAATATTTTTAAATTAAGTCAAAAGTGAAATGGGCAGAATAATCCCTGTTGAGGAAAAGGTTCGGCAGATCAAAGTATACATAGTTAATTGTTGTATATTGATTTAATAGACTTTTTTTTCTCGCTTTGCTTTTTCAGAAAAGGGAAGATGTTGTATGACGAACTAATCAAGGTTTACACCGACTTTAGAGGTGTAACTCTAGTTTGCCCTTGAATAAAAAAAGCAATGCGATTGAATTCGTTGCACGGTTTGTGTTTTTCTTATTTATTGTCATCGACGTACAAACGATAATGAAACAATCTAGACGTACACTAAGAAATTTGATTGGGTTATGTGTCAGTGAGGGGAGTGTGAAGAAAAACTAGTAAAAAAGAAAAAAATATTTCTGTGGTTGTCCTATTGATGTTTTTATTTTTTATTGATTTAAGTGTGTTTATGATTCCTCTGCCACCGACATTTTCCTTTCAATCGATATCGATTTGATATTCTATATTAATGTTTACTAGAATATTCTCCACAACAAGGTTTAAAATAAAAGAACGTAAATATAAACGAGAATATGAGTTCATTCATTTAACCAATTATATTTAATTAGATTAATTATTTATTAAAGGTTTTAATAAGTTACCAGTGTGGATAGTATTGCTAGCAAAGTAGAATCATAATATGATTAGACGAAAAAATAAAAATAGAATAACTAGAGTAAATACAAAATCAATGTCAACGTATACAACGCCTCTTTCTAAATGATGTATTTATTTTGTTCTATGAATTACCATCATATTTTTAAATTTTAATAGTTTTAATGAGTTCAATTGTCAGAGCGTTATCTGTTTGCTGTGTAAGTGTGCCGTTATTCTTGATTTTTCCTTTGTATTTCCCATGCGTTTAAGATATATTTTTTTCGGAAGGATCAGCATGGGGGTATTTTACATTAAACTTACTGTGTCCTCACGCGTTGAATCGACGGATTTTCACTTTGAGGGTGCTGGCAATGGTCCTGCTCTCATAACATGCATCAGTAGAGAGCAGGAGTTGTACAGTGGTGTATCTCTGATCTTGCCCGTTAAACATTGTGTCACGTCCAGACATTACAGAAGGTCTACTGCTCTTGTAGCCAACAAGTAGATGGTCTGCAACAAAATGAAACGGAAATGAAGTCATGTCATCTTTTCTAGGGTGACAATTTTATCGTATTAGAAACTGAAACATTTATAAAATTTATATGTATGCTTTGCCTTATTTTATATTTATAAAATTTAAAGTTTAATCGCTATAATAATCTGATATTATGAATCTGAATGTTTGAGAAGAATTGATTATTCCTAGTATTTGAGTTCTTAGGACTACTGTTCTCATCTTAAGTGTAAACTTTACAACGTTTCGGTCTTTTGTCGAACCCAGTAATGTACTGTCGAACTCGAAAAACATGGCGTATTGGATAAAGTACATGATTTTCAGTTGTAAGTTACTGTCTACTGACAGTTAAACGTTCAATCTTTTGTGCGGGCGCCATTCAAAATACAACTGTACATTACTCAGGGATTCTATCCAGTCATGGCAGACGTAATGAAAGCATGCTACTTACGTGGATTAAATAAAGTGTTTCCTTACAAATTTCGTGCAGATTCTCGAGTTCGAGGGAAACATTTTCGTGTTCAACAAGATTCGCCAGAAAAAAAAAAAACGTAGGAGATTGCATTGACTAAATCATTCGGAAACTAATACTAAATATAAGTACTATAGTCTAAAGAATCCAAATTTTTACGTTTCTTTTTATAATTTGAAATGAGCGTTATATATGTTCCCAAATATAAAAATGTAACTAAGATAAAAAAGGACCTAATTTGATAGGATTAGGGAAATTAGTAAAAATATAACACGCATATATAATAATACAACTAGGTAAGCAAACATATCACTTTAAGACTAAGTAAACAAGTAGAATAATTTCAAATCTAAAAAAAAAACTCTTATTGGCGTCAACATATGGGTGGCACTTTCACAAATGAACGACTGTTCACTGTAGTTGACGATCGATCGGGTTCCTCCGCGTGCTGGTCCATTATAACCTTTGCTGATTACACCATCTGACATTAAATAAAATAGTCAAGCATCATATAACAATCCCACTAAGAATAGCAATGTGTAGTATCTGTTTAGATATTACACCTCATTAAGCTGTACTCAGAGAGTTAATAAAAAAATTATTATAGACTGAAGGCACTTTTATTTTTGTCGTAATACGGAGTGCCTCTTTTAAGTAGTTGAGCTGTGTGTCTTACTCTGCTCTTATTTGAAAAGCAATAAGAACAAGGCAAAGAATTAAAAATATGATAATACGACTATACAAACGAAACAATATGACAGAGCAACACCATACAAATAATAATATTGGAAAACAAATATACCAGTAACAATACGAAGGGAGAATAGAAAAATATAACTAGGTGAGCAATAATATAATCATACGACGGAGTCTACGGATACAAATACAATACTATGGCTAAAATATTAAAATATTATAGTAAAATTAAGTAAAAAGATTAAAATTCAATATTACAACTATGTTAAGAAGTATAATAATAATAATAATAATAATAATAATAATAATAATAATGATAATGATAATAATAATAGAAAATAAATAAATAAATAAAAACATCAGAAAGTTGAGACTGATATGAAACAATAATAATAATACAATGCTAACACCTCGAACGGTAAGAAAGTTAAGGTGATACCCATTGAAATTCTTTAGACCATAACAAAAAGTCACCATATATAGCTTAATAAGATTAACAAAACCATTGTTTGTCAATATGCTGCTAGAAAGGACTTGTCTTGCCTTGATAGAGTTCAAAATAGATTTCGTAGCCTCGTAGGAGATGTCCTTTTATCTTCCCTGCAACCTCTATCTCACAGAAGAGATGTTGCGAGTTTGTCTCTGATGTATCGTTATTTTCATGGAAAGTGTTCGACTGAACTTCAGTCTATGGTCTCCCCTTGCCAAACTTTCACAAGAAACACTCGTCTAGCTGAAAACACTATCAATAATCCCCCCCACTCTTTATCTGTGCCTAAACCTAAACGTAGATTTCATGAACAAAGCTTCTTTCTTAGAACTGCACGCCTGTGGAACTGTCTTCCGTTTTCTTGCTTTCCGGCTGACTACAATATGGTTGTCTTCAAGTCTAACGTAAATAAGTTCTTGATGAGCCGTACCATATAAGTTAACACATTTACCAGATTTTCATTACTAATGATTACTATCTTGTCCAATTTCTACTGTACACACTTTAACCCTTATCCTTAAGTGGCCTCTTGGCCTTGATAATGTGGTGATGCCTGTGTAAAAAAAATGTTGTAAAAAGCTTGTCTGCTAGGGACGGCGATAATGTTAATACAGCTTAAATGTCTTAAGTTAATGAAATTAACCTGATTTTCAAGGAAAACCCCCAACTAAAAGTATCCAAAGGTTGGGACTACTATGGAATAACAACAATAATAATAGACAAACATATACATATATAATAATGCAACTATGAACACATATGTAATAAATCAAGCTGAGTACGTTTACTAATGTTTTAACGGTTATTTATAGCTCGGCTAAACTACGAACTGTATGGCGGTGTTAATATGTCTGATCCCTTAGGAAAGTGGGAACATGAATTAAACGAAACATTTATATTAATAACTTTATGAGGGGAAGACAGAAATGTGAAGTGTTCATTACCGAATAAAGTCAATATATTATATAGTAAATACTCGATCAAAACATGAAGGCCAAAAGGCACCAACGCGTTTCTCTAAAAGTAGCCAGACAAGGCAATATGTAACATTAAAATTTCTAAGTGGCTAACAACCAATAGGAGTGAGGAAAATCAACAAAAAGTCGGCATTTACTTTATCGCTGTGACAAGCCAACTAACCTAGAATTTATCCCAGAAATATCATCTAGAAAAATAAGGGAATGTCGTTTAATTTGAGAAAACAAGATGAAGCTCAGAGAATTTGATTTGCTAAATCGTTGAAATGTGTCCTTTTCGCATCAGATCTACACCGTAAAACGGGTTGCTAGAATCTGCGTTCAGCCTACAAACGGACGAATATGCCGGGGCAGCACTAGATAGATTGTAGGCACTAATATTTGGGTGACCGCCCTTAACATTAGTAGTTGGGGATGTACGCGGACATATTTTTGGCGTATAAACCAGAATTTAGATTACCTTTCGATCTTTTTTTTTTACCCCGGATTAAGGTCATATTCTCTATGGACTCCACCGAAGGACGTACCATGGATGCTTTTGTTTCATTGGAAGGGAATCAGCATTCACTGTTTAAGTTTAAGCTTCACGCAGTAATCTATCAGGAGTAGTAATACTGTCTAATGTACCTAGGATTAAGACACTGTTTGTATGTATACTAGCTGGCAGCCCGGCATTGCCCGATCGTACAATACTCTTAAACATGATATTTTAATTTATGCAGATTGGGTATGTATTATTATAGAATCAATCCTCTATTGATTATTATATATTACTAGGAATAATTTGGCCGATAGACTAATTCGAAAATGAATAAATAAATAAATAATGATAATCATCAAATTCTGTCTATGTTAGTTTACAATATCATGTCAGCTAACATTTGGGCTTGACGATGAATGCCCTGGAAAAGTCACTTCTGATTAATGTTTAGCTTGGAAATACGCAAACGAAGAAATGATTTGGAGCGATTTTAAATTGTACATCTCCTTTATCCTGAATTGAACTCATTAATAAAAAAATTAAAATATAATGGTTAGGTACACACAGGCTTGAACATGGGATCATTCGATCTGTAGTCGAATGCTCTACCATTAAGCTATATCTCCAGATTATAATAAGTCTTTATTTTTAGACAGAAATAATTTGCTAAAAAATTTTTCTCTCCCTTGGCCAGTGTTGATCTAACTGACCACATATTTTATCTATTTTAAAACAAACAATATTTTCATGTTTCTACATGATCGTTATAATGTGTAGGTCCAGTTAGTTATGAATAGCTAAACGACCTCATTAGGTGACAAAAAAGTGTCTTGTTTAAGACATCAGATGTTCAAATAAAAACAAAATAGAACAATGATATATACATGGAAGCTAAAAAAATCACGTGGTGAACTGTGAAAATACACGAAATGAAGGGGAGAGAAAACTGAAAATACACGAAATGAAGGGGAGAGAAAACTGAAAATACACAAAATTAAGAGGAGAGAAAAAAAGAAAGGAACAACATAAATCTGACCCACAAGACCGCCATGGGCATGGAATATGTGCCTACATTAAAGATGGCTTCCCATGTGGCAGGTATATCTCTAGAGAAGATCCTAATTTACCTTATATGTGCTTCCGGGTTGCATTGCTTACACTACTACATTTATATTTGCCCTCTATCGGCCCAATAACAGCGGAGTTACTATCTTTAAGAGTATATCTGAGAAAATAGACATCATCCTGTCTGCACATCCTTCGGCTAACATTCACATCTGTGGTGACTTCAACGTCCATAACGTGGAATGGCTGATCCACTCAAATAAGACAGATGATGAGGGGAGGTTCTGTCATGATTTTGCCATTGCTTATGACCTCACTCAGATTGTTCGCGAGCCCATCCGTGTGCCCGATACTACAGGTTAGTACGCAAGCCTTCTAGACCTTTTTCTCTCCACTTCCCCTGAGCTATGTGCATGTTCCGTTCTTTCTCCTCTGGGATCCTCTGACCACTCCGTCGTATCAGTTAAGGTAAAAATGAAATGTAATAAGTCCCCAGACGTACCCCTCCACCGTACTGTATACCAATACTCCATGGCTGACTGGGATAGCTTCTGTACATTCATATCTGATCTACCTCTGCATTCCATGTTTAAAAAGGATGTGTCCTCTATAGTATCAGACCTGACCAAATGGTTAATTATAGGCATAGACCGATTCCTACCATCCAAAAATTCCAACAAAAACCCAACAGCAAGCCATGGTTCTCTCCAGAATGTGCTGCTGCCATCGCACACAGAAATCACCTTTTCCATAGCTACCAACGTAATAGATGCACCGAGACTAAAGCTGCTTTCAGGAACACCAGCAACCACTGTAAAAGAGTAATAAAAAATGAAACAGAGCTATATGCTCAGTCCGTTAAATCCAAAGTAGCGGATCAGCGGCTTGGTTCCCACAAGTTTTGGCAAATAACAAATAGGATCCTGAACAGAAGTGTGCGTTCTATCCCAACCATTATCAATGGACCTGAGGTGATCTTGTCAGCATCAGACAAGGCCAAACTATTTGCCAAGAACTTTGCAGCTAATTCTACCCTATGCGACGAAGGCCATCAACTCCCCATATTTCCTCGAATAACACAGAACACGCTAGGTAACATAAACATACCTGGGCATGAGGTCGCCAAGCTAATCAAGAACCTTGATTCCAGTAAAGCAACTGGCCCTGACGGCATCCAAATTATAGTGTTAAAAAAGCTTCAACCTGAACTTGCTCCCATACTTACGAAACTGTTTAAGCGTTGCCTTCAGGAGAAGTGCTTTCCAACACCCTGGAAAACCTCATCAGTATGCCCTGTATTTAATAATTCAGGTGATAAGTAATCTCCCTCTCAGTACAGACCAATAAGTCTCCTGTGTGTCATGAGAAAGTTGCTGGAATCTATATTAAATATAGAAATAGTCAACCTCAGCAAAAATAACCTTCTTAGTGACATGCAGCATGGTTTCCGTTCTGCAAGATCTACCGCAGATTTGCTAACGGTTATATCTCATAGGATTAATGAATCTCTTGACAAAGGCTTCCTTGCTAGGGTAATTGCTCTTGACATATCAAAGGCCTTCGACAAGTTATGGCATAAGGGCCTACTTCACAAGATTTCCAGCTACGGCATAAGTGGAAATGTTTTCTCAATCATTAAATCATTTCTCTCTGATAGGCTCCCAAGAGTAGTGGTCGATGGACAAAAATCAGAGGCCTGCAGTATTAATGCTTGAGTCCATTTAAAATTTCAAGTATTTAGACCAAAATTTGGCGAAGACGTTTGGTAGAGTCTGCAAAGGTCAGCTTTCACCTTTGACCTCTTGGCAGCCAAATTTTCACCCAAAATCTGAGTAAAAAGCTTGCTTCATGTCTAAATACCTTTTATGTAAATTTTTTTAAATTTTTGGACCTAAAATTGGTTGAACAGTTTTCTAGATATAAAGGTAAAATCTTTTGAACTTTAGCCCATTGGCAGCCAAATCTTCAGCAAAAAATGACTAATAAGCTTGCCGTATGCCTGAATACATTTTATGTAAACTTTCAAATGTTTAGACCAAAAATTGGCGCAGAGGTAACTTTGACCCCAATTTTTTGACCCCTAAATATTTATAATTTATTCCATGTTCAAGTAAGCTTCATCTAAAATTTCAAGTGTTTAGACCCAAAATTGGCGGAGGTGTTCGGTAGAGTTTCAAAGCTAAAATCGGTTAACTTTGAATTGATTATAAAGATTTCTCAAATCTCAATAACTCTTATGACAAATCTCGAGTCTATAGACTGGTAGGGAAATGTAGTTTGGTAGATGACTGCACACATACAGACACACATACAGGCAATTTCACTTTTTATAGATATATAGATTAAAATTATAGGTTTAAATGTAATTATAGAAATGTGAGAAATAGAAAAATAATAAAAAATAAAGGTATCAGAAAAAAAATAACGATACAATAAAAAAACAAAATAATAATATTACATAGATTAAAGATTAAGATAACAAGCTCTCATGAAACATATATAAAGTATATGAATATAAATATACATATATATATGTATGTGTGTGTGTGTGTGTGTGTGTGTGTGTGTGGATGAATAGATATGTCTATATATATATATATATATATATATATATATATATATATATATATATATATATGACTATAATGCTCCCTAACTTGGGTTGAGCATGCATATCGGGAATTGATATACAAAACTGTTATTACCGTATTAAGCGACGCTCTTTGTGTAAACAGATCGAGCGGGGGCATTTATACGGTGTCAAAACATCGTTAGTTCATTACCCACACAGAAGCAGCCGTATAGCGCAATGGTGAGAAGTCTTGGCTGTCATTTGGGCGGTCGGTTTTCGATTCTGGCTTGAGGCAGTTGGCTGTCTAGCCGCACTGATGAGCTGTGAAATAGCGAAACAGTACTGTATGTGGAGGATTATAATGCTCTCTATCTTGAGTTGAGCATATCGGGAAGTAATATGTAAAATTGCTATTAGCGTATTAAACGACGCTCTTTGTGTAAACAAATCGAGCGGAGGCATTTGGATGATAAGCTGTGAAACAGCGAAACAGTACTGTATGTGGATAACTATATATATATATATATATATATATATATATATATATATCGAAACTTAAGTATTTATTTAGTAGCATTATAATTTTAAAAAATAGATAGGCGAAAGCAATCTACACATAAAACCAGAGCCAGACAGTTTAAGGACTTGCCTCTTTTTCTCGTTTATCATTTAGTGAACGTAACACGTTTGGTTCTAGATATCTCAACGTAATCAGCGACCAATGCAAAATGACTTAGCTTTTTTTCTCTTCACTAAATTTCATGGTCAAATGTTCTCTGTCCAGCACTTTATTGGCTGAACCCACTCTTTTTGTTCATAGCCAGTAAACGTTCTGAGTGGTTTCTGTATACTTCAGCTTAAATTTTCGAGGAATGAATAGCTACGTTAATAACTAAGCTTTACTTTTGTTCATTGTGTACTTAGTTCTTCTTGGCTTAAATTATCCTTACTTATGAACACATCTGATCCTCACTGGTCCCATTCTAACCTGTTGGTATTCACTCATAGTGCGTGTAGATCAACTGTTAGTCTTAAATACTCTTATTTCCGGATTGATATTTTCAACAATTGGTAACGATGATCCTCAATTAATATGGCACACCCTTCCAAATGTATACCAGTGCCTCTAATCGCTCTAAAAATCGCAGGGTTATGATAAACTGTCATATGTAGAGGAATATGTTAATTATCAAAATTGCTACTCAGCTTAAAAATTAAAACAGGAGTGAGCGAAACTTCAGGAAAACTATGTTCATAACAAAGGTGCTACACAGTAACGTATTGGTTTCCATCACTAATATTTATGTGTAACTCATTTATCATGAAATACATTTCTACTAGAATTAAGCTCTACTCATTTATTGAGCTCTATTAATGTAAATACTGAAATAAAACACTTTCATATTATGTATTATCAGAAGATATATAAAGCATAGAATACACCATTATATGTGCATATATACGTGTGTGTTCGTCAAAGCATTGAAATACGCTATCTCTCTATATATTAATACATACAGTGTGAAACGATATAATGTCGCTCTAAAAAAGATGACATGACTCTATTTCCGTTTTATGAAAACCGGATTTCTTTTCTTTTTTTGCAGACAATCTATTAGTTGACCAGTTGTGTATCAATCCCAAGAACGATAAAAGCCTTCCATTATGTCTGAAAGTGACACAATGTTCTAAGAGCGAGATCGGAGATGAGAGACTGTACAATTCATGCTCTCTACCGATCCAAGTTATGACAACAGGACCATTGCCAGCACCCTCAAAATGCATCACTGGATTGCCACGAATAACAGAGATAATAAAGTTCCCGGTCACGGTTATGGTGTTTGGTGTAGTTTTAAGTGAGGCCACCATCATGCCACTTCACATATTCGAGTCGGCTTGAAAATCAACACCAAAGTGTACCTGGGTGTGCTGAAGATTGTGGTGATACTCTGGTGCAATCAGGTGGCAGTTGGCAGACACTGAGTGTGGCAACAGGACTAGGTGTCGGCCTGCAAACCGAAAAAGACCCAGACTTGACTTCAGAAGGAGTGCTACGACTTTGTGCGTTTCTCTCACTGTCTCCCCTCCTTCCCCGACCTGAATCCGCTGGACTACTTAGTTTGGTCATATGCCGAGAACATCACAAACATGACTTCTCACAACACCAAAGCCAGCTTGATCGTCGCCGTCAGCCGAGTATTTGCTGAGCTCCCGCCAGCGCTTGTGGAAAAGGCATGCTGGCAGTTCCGGACTCGTATCGAGGCGGTGATTGAGAGTGAGGGCGGTTACATCGAATAGATATCAGCTCTACTATATAATCAAGTTACCGGAATTGATTTTTCAATAAAAGTTTTAAAATAAAGTTCTACTGTTATTTATCGTTCCACCATGTATATATATTAAGGTATTGTCATAACAATTACAAAGTCACTTTCATGATGACTCATATATACTAAGCTATATAACTGACCATGTATCTATGAAATCTATGTAATATCGTATCATGTTCATCAAATAATTGTAATACTACATTTCTGTTCGGTCTGTACCTGATCTCTCTCTTCCCTTTCTTCCTCTATCTCTGTCTCTGTCTGTCTGCCTGTCTCTCTCTCTTTCTCTCTCTCTCTCTCTCTCTCTCTCTATATATATATATATATATATATATCCTTAAAAAGTATAACGTAACATTTCTGCAGCGTAATTGCAAGTACGCTTATCTTAAAAGGGATGGTCTACATGGTGGCCTACTTTCTTGAATTCACACGTTTTTTCTATTACTTCCGGTGTATTGTATATGAAAGAAAACAGCATAGAACTCATGTCTTTTTTGCCGCCTTTAATCATGTTGTTGACGCGAAATAATGTATCTAACAGCTGCTTCAGTCGTCGCCATTTGCATGGCGATTAAAAGAAAAAAAATGAACAACTACAAAGAGGACATTTTACCTCGCAAAAATCATCAACCTCACTCTGCATAGGCAATAAATAAAAAACTTTATTAAGGGAAGGGACACATTCTTTAAGAATGTTTATTTTTTAAGCCGTGAACCGGGGACATAATTTGCTAGCATGATTTGCTAGAATATCAAAAATAAATGTTTGCCCTTTGCTGTGAAAAGTTTAAAAGTTCTTTCCTGCCGTTTTTTATTTCTTTTAATATATCCTGCTTCTTTATAATTTATTTTTATAACTTTTTGAACATCAATTATTTCAGTAGCACCATTTATTATTATTTTATATCAGGTAAACAATATTTGCGGTAAGGAATTCATTTTCGTATAGTTACTCGAAAACAAGCTGATACTATACTCAAATCTCATAACTCATAGCTCATTATGCTTTCGAAAGTTTTTTTTAAAATGCTACATATATATTATATGGACATTTAAAAATCACATTCAATAAGGATGGTATGTTACGGTCAATCTGATCGCCTAAGTCAATCTATGCACAAGTTGTTAATAATTAAATAATAACGGGTAAATCATCAATTTAATGCAATTAAGACGAGCATGTCTAACTCATTATCCTTGGATGCTCATGTGTATTAATTTCTCCTGCAATGAGAAGTTGTTTTACTAAAATTACTGCCTAATAATCATTGGTTTTTAAATGGTTTTACTAAAATTACTGCCAAACAATTATTGCTTTGGAAGTGGTTTTACTAAAATTACTGCCAAACAATTATTACTTATAAACATACAAATTACATATATTTTTTATAATCATTCTTTTTATTATAATGATACTTTAATTAAAATTAATTGAGGTTTATAAACTTTTGCTTTGCATTCATGTTTTTCTGATTAAATATATTCTAAATGTTGTTTAATAGTTTTTAAACATTTTTAATGATTACTAGTTTATTCCAGGCTTCTTATAAATAGTACAAACTTAATTATAATAATAACTTGTATTAAAGTTACTACGTTTTGTATATACTCCGTGATCCGCTTCAGGGGTGCCTAATATTCTAGATAAAATAGACCTCTCATTCTTCAATAAACTACGCAAGTTTATCCTCTTTAAATTTGAAAAAAATACACGATTAGCAGTTAAATAACATATTTAATATGTGCACTAATGTGTTTGCACATGTCAACATTCGACGTATTAGCCGCAAGTTTTACATATCTGGCTTGCTTTACGTATACCAAGAGTTATACACAATGCTATATATATATAGGCATACATCACCGTAAATAAATAATATCGATAAAACCTGGAGTAAATAGAAATAGAAACATGTAAATATATAAGAAAAATATGTCAACAATTCGTTACTTACGTTTTTATTGCATAAAAGATTTGCTTCAATTTTATAATACTAACACCTGTTCATTCCGTTTTTTACATATAAAGTCGGGCTGTTTACCTTCATTTACTTGAACACATAACTCTTAGGGATTTTTGAAAATGTAAAGAACAGGAGAAAAAGAGAAAAAACGACTTTCTTTCAGAAAAAATAACAAAAAATATCCTAAAACAAAAGTCCACCCAGTTTAATGAAAGATTTGATCTAAGAATATATTGTGAAAAATATCAAATTAAATCCCATCTTGGATACCAGTATTTATAAAATGAATCTTATTCATTAAAGCGACAGAGTTAATACGTAGCATCTATCTGCTCTGAAATGTTGATGAAAACACTTACTGCTTTTTCTCTTTTTTATTTTGTTTAAGTAATCATTTTTAGTTGTTTGTGGATGTTTATTTCTTCAACATAGCTATTCAAACATATAAACTTGATAAAAAAAATTTTCTTCTCGAAACTAAGAAATAATATTTTCTTAATTCATTCGTACATGTTCGTCTGTTATTAGTATCTGAACTTAAATTCTCAATTTGCATCAATCATTCATGTAAAATGTATAATTTATTGGGTCCATGATTGAGATGTGATTTCCAAACTTAAAGCTAAAGCAAATAACCAGAAATACAATCCAGCTATTATATCAGAAAAAAAAACAAATACATATCTACAAATATAATATATATACATAATCTCTCTCCCTCCCTCTCTCTCTCTCTCTCTCTCTCTCTCTATATATATATATATATATATATATATATAGAGAGAGAGAGAGAGAGAGAGAGAGAGAGATAGATAGATAGATAGATAGATAGATAAATAGATAGATGGATGGATAGATAGATAGATGGATCCGTTTCTATCATGTTCTGTTTCCTTGGGGTAAGATTGTTTGAACTAGGAAAAAGTGTCCGGTAATAAACCGGCGCTTTCTTGAGAGAAAGAGATAATACTTGGAGAGATGGCTAAATATGAGTAAGCCGACACTATACCTAATTAAGAATAGTGTCTGTTTGCTTATAAACCAAAGCCTAGAATCAAAATATTCCAAGGATTAGCTAGTTGGTATGGAAGGATATGTAAAAAAATGCCTTAATTTACCAGCCTTCGTCGACAAAGATACAATAGCATGAGAACGAACCTACGGCATTATGCTTTACGAGCGTCTTGGCCAACCGGAATGAGCTATTTTTCTCTTAAAAGAAGAAGTTAATGGCTGGGAAGGCGACACAGATCTTTTATTCCAACCAAGAAGAATATTCTAACAGACCAAACAGTCTCTATATTGTCTTCTAGGGACATGAAAAATGTTTAGTAAAAATTCTGTGCACAGCATAAAAAAACAATTTTTCAAAATTTGTCAATTTTTACATTAAAGGCAACAACTAAAATCCATATTTCTGATTTTTGTATCGTACTTTCTTTCTCTTTCTTTTTTCTCTCTGAATCTCTCTCGCTCTCTCACTTTCCCCCCCCCCTCTCTCTCTCTCTCTCTCTCTCTCTCTCTATATATATATATATATATATATATATATATATATATGTCTCACTTTTTATTAAACCGCAACTTTGGGTAACATAATTATAATACTGTGGTGATTTTCTGTATTTTTATACTGATCCTATAAACAAGAGAGTCGTTAAACATATATTATGGTGATTAAATGTAGAGATTTTTTAAGGAAAACAAGTATTGATAAAGACAGATTTGGTATAAAAAGTATATTTGTGTAGACTTAAATGTGTCTGTCTATACACTGAATTAGTGGCCGCATTTCAAGAAGAAAATAACATTATTTATTACCAATTAACACTTATTTTTTGCGTTAAATAAACTGAAAATATTGATATTTTGTAAAATTGTAAAATAAAAAAAGGGAATATAAATTGTATTTATGAAAATATAATTCTTATTAAAATTGTTTGAATGTAAAGCAATTCATGTTTATCAAAAACTTGCTTTATTGTAAGCGTTTATATAACCGACACACACACAATGACACAACCTTGCACGCACACAGATGTGTGTGTATATATATATATGTGTGTGTGTGTGTGTGTGCGTGTATATATATATATATATATATATATATATATATGCAAGCATGTACTTATATAAGCATATGTGTGTGTGAACACACACACAGATATTGTGCTGAACAAAATACGCATCATATCTCGTAAATAGTGTCTAGCATTTTATAACACAGCTATTATCATCAGCGGCAGCAGTAACAAGATCATCGTCATCATCATCATATTTATAATCCTGGTTATGTTGACAATATTTACCCAAGTTCGATATTGTCAGTGCCCTATTCTCACTCCACCTTGGAACATTTCTGAATCTATTTTTCTTTCTTTTTTTATCTGGCTGAGATTATTTTAATTTGTTTATTTTCTTTCGTTTTAATCTTTTTCGTCTTCTGTCTCTACACCCAAACGCTAAAGAGCGTAAACATGTTTGCCTATATGGGTTTCTCAATATCTCTAAGACAGTATTAACATAACACTCGCTATGGAAATGGTGACATATAATCAGAACACACACACAAAAAAAAACGACAGTACAACTCGTACCAATGACGGGAAAGATTATAAGATAGAGTTGCAGAAATTACAAGCCGCAGCAAGATCACCGTAATCTCTATGAATAATAATGCTATTACATCAATTACTCTTACACCTTTGCCTTTCTCTTATCAACATTCGTTTATAGCGATAAAAAATGTCACAGGTTTTATATGAAATTAACAGAGTAGAAATATTTTTAACTAAAATCAGTACAAACAAAGAAAAGTAGGAACAAGTAAAACGTAAGAAGATGACGATAGTAAATACGATTGTGTCACCATAGACACGGAATAGAAAAACAAGAAAATAATTCTGTTATCTTCTTAACCCGGACTCCATGATTATTATTATTCTCTGAATGAATCAACTGTAATTTCGTCTTTACGAGATGTTTTCCAGCCACGTAACAATGATAAAGACCCATAGAAACCAATCAGCAAAGACGACAAAATAATTCTTGAACGCATCCAACATGACTGTTGATCGAACGCGACTCATACCCTTTATAAGTATGATGATGTTGGATCATTTTTCAGCCACCCACATTTACAGTAATACTCACAAGGAGACTCTACGTTGCCTGGGATTGAACGATGATCCTAGAATATTTCGCACTCCTATATTATTTTGGTCATCGAAGTCCGTGAAATCGCCTAGAAGGAAGTTTCACATGCCTCCATGTACTAACTTAGTCCAAAATATATGTTATTCTATATTACACTCTAGAGAACTCACTGTTTATTTTATAAATTTATTTTATATAAAATTCTTTCCAGTTAACAATAAAAAAAATTAAAAAAATTACGTGCAGGGTTTGAACCTACAGACCACATCATGCAAGAAAAAAGATAACAAAAACCACGCTGTCAACTTACCAACAGTAGAAATTTCACGGCCCGTTGTTCTATGATTGTTGCTAAGCGACAACATGGAAAAATGGCTTTACCGATGATCGATAAATTAAAGCAACGGTTTTGATTATCGATTATCGGTAATTATCGGGGGTATTCTGTTCTGAAACAAAACTTAACTAAGATCACGCCCGGACTTATACAATAAAGGTCTGTAAATTCAAAGGAAGTCTGTTCAGCCGTTTTGGAGTCTATATGCAACGAAACTCTAAACAATTGAATTAACTAATGTCAAATAATTCCACAGTGATGAATATAAAGGAAGGCAAAATACTTTAATGATACTAAATAGAAGTTCAGAGTCCGAATTGATCGAATAAGCGTTTCCACAGTAAAACAAAATCAATTAATGATGTCAGTATGAATATGAAAAAAAAAATAGATTAAGTTGCACTTTGAATGAGAATAAAATGTTTAGAAATTATTTTCTTTTCTCTGAGGCGACAATTTAAATAAATGCATAAAAATGGCGGATCTTTCAGTTACCTAGAAGGTGCTACTTTAATTTTTATCAAGTAATCAAGGTAAAAGGAAGTTTCCCTCGAATAACGCATTTGCTAACATTGAACACGGCTTTCGTAAGGAAAATATAAGAAAAATAAAGCAAAACATAAAATGTTAAATTAAAGATAAAACGGAAGAAAAAGTTTGACCATAAATTTAATTTTACTTAAATTTGGCTTTAGAAAATTGATTCCGTCTATCGAGATATTTTTCTAATCTTATGAATTTAGATACAATAGAAAAGAAAGTTTGGCGAGGGGGGACTATAGAATGGAGCTCCACCGAGCAGCTGCCATGAAAATAACGAGAAAGCAGACAAACTCGCAACATCTCTTCTGTGAGATAGAGGTTGCAGGGAAGAGAAAAGGACATCCTCCACAAGGCTACGAAGTCTATTTTTAACTCTATCAAGGCAGGATAAGTCCTTTCTAGCAGCTTCTGTCCAGATGTGGCAACAGTACTCCATCATTGGATGTACCTGGCTCTTATATAGATAGAGAATTGGATCAGCAGTGAGATATCTACTGGATCGATAGAAGGATCCCACCATTTTTTCCAGCGGTCTTGGCAACACCAATTTTAATGGATAAGCAAATAATTTTATCATGAAAGAAAAATAGATATTATTTTTTATATATATATTTTATTATTTTTACTTTTTCGTTTTATCAAAATCCAACATTAGTTAAAGATTAATGTTATCTTTATTTTTCACCATAGTAGCAATGATTACAATATATCCCGGTAAAGTGCATACATGTGCCTATGTCCAACAGTAAACTTTAATCCAAAAGAATATTCATCAAATATCAAACTTAATATCACAAACTGTTAATATCACGGTGTAAATTTAGTTACATATACGAAATACCACATACGATGAATCATGAAACATGCTTGATGATAAAGAATACAAAAAAAAAATAATATCTGTTCTAACAGTTCGCGTGATCTTTACAATATTCTGTCAGTAACATTATCCTTCGAGACAGAAGACATTTTATTTTACCTCTAATAGAGCGTACCCCTTTTTTACATAGGCATCACAACTTATCAAGACCAAGAGGCCACTAGAGGATAAGGGTTAAAGAGTGTACAGTAGAAATTGGACAATATAGTCACCGTTAGTAATGGAGATTCGATAAATTTGTTAACTTATATGAAAGGGCTCATCAAAAACTTGTTTACGTTAGACTTGAAGACAACCATATTGTAGTCAGTTGGAAAGTAGAAAAACGGAAGACAAATCCATAGGCGTGCAGTTCTAAGAAAGAAGCTTTGCTCATGGAATCTACGTTTCGGTTTAGGCACAGATAAAGAGTGGGGGAAACTAGTGATAGTGTTTTCTGTTAGACGAGTGTTTTTTTTGTGAAAGTTTGGAGACGGAGAACTATAGAATGGAGCTCAGCCGAGCAGCTGCCATGAAGATAACGATAAAGCAGAGACAACCTCGCGACATCTCTTCTGTGAGAAAGAGGTTTCAGGGAAGAGAAAAGGACATCCCCAACAAGGCTACGAAGTCTATTTTTAACTCTATCAAGGCAGGATAAGTCCTTTCTAGCTGTTCATGCCCAGATGTGGCAACAGTACTCCATCATTGGATGTACCTGGCTCTTATATAGATAGAGAATTGCATCAGCAGTGATATATCTACTGGATCGATAGAAAGATCCTACCATTGTTTCAGCGGTCTTGGCAACGGATTTAATGTATGTGTTCCATTTAAAATCAGGAGTAAAGGTCAAGCCCAGAAGCTTGTCAAAACATTAGGCCTCCTCAAAACGCGAGCCATTCATTTCAATTGATGCCAGATGAGGATCAGAACGTTGATGATGTAAAGATAAAAAGCTTGGTCTTTTATGCATTAAAAGTAACAAGCCACCTCTTTCCCCATTGTACCAATTGCTCAAGATCAGAGGAGAGAGAATCAGAGAGAACTTGGTCGTTTACTGTCTTAGGTGTGCTACCATAGATAGTAGTGTCATCAGCATAGATATCTACGAATGATGTTAGGATGTGATTTAGAAGATCATTGATGTAGATCAGGAAGAGAGTATTGCCCAGCATGGACCCCTGAGGGACTCCAGCATTAATACTAAGAGCTTCTGATTTCTGCCCATCAATCACTACTCTTATGAACCTATCAGAGAGAAATGATTTAATAATTGAGAAAACATTTCCAGCTATACCCTAGCTGGAGATCTAGTGAAGTAAACCTTTATGCCATACTTTATCAAAGGCCTTTGATATGTCAAGAGCAATTGCCCTAGAAAGGCAGCCTCCGTCGAGAGATTCGCTAATCCTATGAGATATAACTGTAAGCACTTATACAGATCTAGCAAAACGGAAACCATATTGCGTGTCACTAAGAAGGTTATTTTTGCTAAGATGGTTGATTACTTCTCTATTTATGCACAGATTCCAGCAACTTACTTATGACGCACAGGAGACTTATTGGTCTGTACTGTGAGGGGGATGACCAATAACCTGAATTCTTAAATACGGGGCATACTGATGGGTGATGGGAAGCAATTCTTAAGACAACGTTTAAACAGATTTGTAAGGATGGGCGCAAGTTCTGGTTGAAGTCTTTTGAGTACTATACTTGGAATAACGTCAGGGCCGGTTGCTTTACTGGAATCCAGGATTTTGATTAGCTTGGCAACATTCCGTACAGATATTTGTATATCACATAGCATGTTTTCTGATATAGGAAGAAATATTGGAGGTTGGCAGCCTTGGTCGCAAAAGTTAGAATTAGCTGCAAAGTTCTTGGCAAAGAGTTTAGCTTTATCTGATGCTGACGAGATTACCTCATGTCCATTTATGAGAGTTGGTATAGAGCACATGCTTTTGTTCAGGATTCTATTTGCTACTTGCCAAAACTGGTGGAAACCAAGCCGCTGCTCAGCTACTTTAGACTTGACAGACTGAGCATACAACCCTCTTGCGTTCTTTATTACTTTTTCCAGTGTTTGACGGCAGTTCTGAAATCAGCTTTAGTCTCAGTACATCTATTACTTTGGAAGCAATGGAAAAAGTGATTTCTATGCGCAATAGTAGCAGCACATTCCGGAGAGAACCACGGCTGGCTGTTAGGTTTTTGCTGGAATTTTTTCGAGGGTACTAAACGGTCTATACCAATAATTAACCATTCTGTCAGGTCTGATACTATAGAGGACACATCCTTTTTAAACATGGAACGCAGAGGTAGAGCTGATATAAATGTGAGGAAGCTCTCCCAGTCAGCCATAGAGTATCGATATACTGTACGATGGAGAGGTACATCTGGGGACTTATTACATTTCATTCTTATCTTGACTTATACAACTGAGTGGTCGGAAGATCCAAGTGGAGACAGAACCGCATCTGAGCACAGTTAAGAGCAAGTTGTGAGAAAGAGGCCGAGGAGACTCGCATACTGGCCGTCAGAATCGGCAACACAAGTGGGTTCGTGAACAATCTGAGTGAGGTCATAAGCAATGGAGAAATCATGACAGAACCTCCCCTCATCATCGGTCTTGTTTGAGTGAGTTAACCATTACACAAGAATAAAATAAAACAAAAATATATATTCGAAAGGAACTTGCCAGATAGATTCGGTACATTTTTCCACGGGAAAACCATTTACACAATTAATAAAACAATGAAATAAAAATAAAGATTACAAACTGAAATAAATATAATATTAGCACTTGCATCTAGGAAAGAAATTACAAAATTCATAACTTAACTGCTATAGAAAGAGGTCCTTCATTTTCATAACATTAAGTCATACCTTTGTTTTCAACTCTTGCCCGTAAGAGGAAAACAGAAGTGTGATATTAATATATATATATATATATATATATATATATATATATATATATATATATATATATATAAAGCAGATAATTAAGTAGTTTGTAATATAAGGTAATTTACCTATCTATTAGTAATTTACCTATTTATTAATAATGTACTTATCTATTAATAATTTACCTATCTATTAGTAAATTTGATATTAGATTTGATTTTGAAACATTTAGCGTATTATCATTGTCAGCC
This sequence comes from Euprymna scolopes, assembly GCF_053919585.1. Taxonomy (NCBI): domain Eukaryota; kingdom Metazoa; phylum Mollusca; class Cephalopoda; order Sepiida; family Sepiolidae; genus Euprymna; species Euprymna scolopes. Next base: position 134,875,042 of record NC_136489.1, read on the forward strand.
ATTATGGCCACTGAGGGAAATCCTTCATACGCAATTATTATATTAGGTAATGAAAATTGCTATGAAATAATAAATAGTAAATATGATATAGTTAAGGTTAAACTCAGTGTAATATGTAATAGATATACCAGATACATTCGAAGGAATCTTGAAACTCTTTATATAACTAACTATTGCTTTTGCACAGACAGTGGAATACATTTAATAGAATAATTTATGGCGATACTAATGTTATGATTCCCATCGTAAACGTTAATAATGTTTTAGTTAGTTTAGCTTTTTGACGAATGAGACATTTTAAATTGGGCACAGTTGTTGATCACATCTTAGAGAAGTTAGATATAATGCATAACTAGATGAAGAAATTGGACTCTATTACTTAAATCAATATGATAGAGTAAACATACAACTTATATAATCTCTTAAAGACAATTCAATGGTCAACAATTTTAACTTCTCAGAATCGAAAGAGAAGGAAGTGATATTCACTATATGCGGCTATTGAGCACAATTTCAATATACTAAGCCATTCACTTCCAAACAGTTTGCAATTTGACATTTTGGAACAAGTTGATGCAAGAAAGGAAAGTGACAAACAGATTACTCCCCTCGCACCGTGGATGTAAGCTGAACGACTGTGTTGTTGACTTAATGATTGATGATTATTAGTGAATTGTATTAACTATAATTTCTCATTCTGATCTTTTGGGATAAATTGTTTTTAGTAAAATATTTAGGCCCCAACGATATTATGTTAACGTTGTTGTATTAGCTTTGTTAAAAATTCAATTTTTGCTGAAAGAGCTTTAATAAAGAAATTAGTGATAACGTAACGATAAAACATATACCATGCTTATTTTATTACACATAAATCAAGCTCAATATATAACACATGAATGGTTTTATTGATTGTGAATTGATGTAAACTTCCATTCAAGAGTCGATGCAGGAACTACGAGATTCAACAAAACCCTGGTGATTTCTATTCTTTAATAACCCTTCAAACATATTGTAATTACCAAACGATTACCTGAACAATAAAAACACCGACTGCGATTGGTTTCTTAGTACCATCAGTGTAGGAAGAGGCATTTGCATTACACATGAAATGAATAGAAATATATTCAGATTAAATATGTATTCATATTTTTGCAGTTTCTTCGCTGTGTATTTTATGAACTTAATTCATATTGATATAATAAAGTCAACGACTCTGATGCAATATGGTTTACCGGTCACAACATATGTGATATGTACGTAAGTTGATTTCTTCAACTTGCAGGTGAAAGTAATCTGTGAAAAATTAAATTAAATTGTGAACAAGAACTTCATTAAAATGATGGCACATTTCCAACGCTGTTTTGATTTTCTAATGAGATTTCGTTGACATTAATTAGGTAATTCACACTTTTCCAACACCTGAAGGCGATTAGAGGAGCGAAATATTGAATATATTCAGGATGCAACGAAACAAAGCGAATCGACTCGAAAGGCGACAAAGAAATCTTGACGATTTTATAATCCTTTTATTTTGGTCAAATATTTTCTTGATTTTTATATTTGTATTTGTTAGCAAGTACAAAGTAACACATAACCATATGCTTATATGTATGTTCACATGAAAACCTCACATATATCTTTGCAAAATAGATGAGATATCGTTGAATGAGTTGATAGTGTGCATCGTTATGTGTACGAAAAAAGGGTTTGCCTTTAACACTTTTTTTACTTTTAACTTTATATGGAAGAGTAGAATATCCATTTTATATTTATAGATGCGTGTTTATTTAATGAATATATTTGGTTATTATTTTTATCAAGTCAAATACTGTTTTTATTGAGAAATTATTGAAAATATAATGCATTTCCAAATAGTGAATTTAATAAATATTTTAGCATATATACTGACATTTTTATAAAATATTTTAGCATATATACTGACATTTTTATAAAATATTTTAGCATATATACTGACATTTTTATAAAATATTTCAGCATATATACTGATATTTTTATAAACTCAAATAATTTGAAGAATTTGAAGAGAAATAGATTACAAAATTATTCATTACAAAAGCAGAACATGGATCTATAAATATATGCTTACATTTAATGCTACTAAGACAGGGAAGGGTAGAGCGGTAGCCCTAGATATATCTAAGGCTTTTGACAGGGTATGGCTCGATAGTCTTCTCAGGAAAATCAGATCATATGGTATCACTGCAAGAATACATAACGTAATTCAATCCTTCTTGAGTAAGAGACGAATCCAGGTTGTCTTCGACGGTCGTACATCTAAACAGTATGATATAAATGCGAAAGTACCTCGGGGGTCTATACTTGAACCTTTATTATTCTTAATATTCATAAATGACCTCCTGATAAAATTGTCTCTGAGATGGTTATATTTGTCGATGACCACGCTCGATAACAGGCACGAGGAGAAAACAATAAACACATATCTAAGGAAATGGCGGCAATTTCTAGAGAAAGTCCTCTAATCTGCAGTGAGATGGGGACATAAATGGATGGTCACATTCAATGCTTCCAAGACAAAGATGTTTCCTTCAATAATTACAAGAACATTCTTTATCAATGATAGCAATGGCAAAAAAAACAAACACATTACCTGAAAGTACTTCTTTTAACCTCCTCAGCCTTAAGTTCACGCAGAACATGAGTTGGAAGAGATACATTGAGAGCATTGCCAAGGCTGCTGCGAAAAAGGTGGGACCCTTTTACCGTGCTAGAAAGCTACTTACGCCTGAAAGTATCCTGTACATTTATAAGGCCACCATTCGCCCATTGGGACTGGTGCATCTGCTATGTCTCTCACTCCTGGACAGGATTTTAAAGAGAGTTGCCAGCTTGATAGGTTCTGAACTGTCATCTAAGCTTCAGCCTCTGTACCATCGATGAGATGTTGCATCCCCATTTCTGTTCTACAAGTATTTTAATTGGTGGATGTTCTGACGAACTACAAGCTCTTGTTCCCCCTTGACGTAAATACGACAAGCAGCTAAATCCCACCCTTACACAGTATCGATCCCTAGGTGTAAGAAAGCCTTCTACTACAATAGTTTCTTCCCGGAACTGCTAGACTTTGGAACTCCTTTCCTGGATTCTGCCTTCCCAACTGTACTGACATGCAGAAGTTCAAGTGTAATGTGAACATACATCTTGCTGCTCATCTTTCTTCATAAAATCCCTCCAATTTATGTCCTCGATAGTAGCCCCCTACTTCAAAGTGGCACTGTACCTTGTTTGGGGTGAAAATTGAATTAAAAGAAAATTTCTTGATAAGCCGTTGCCCCATTTACCAAATTTCCACTACTTACAATTACTACGATATTATCCCATTGTCTGTTGTACACTTTTAACCCTTTTCCTCGAGTGACCACTGGGCCTTGATAAGTGGTGATTCTTGTGTAAAAACAAGTGAGGCATGCATGGTCCGTTGTGATTGCACCGTAGACAAGGCATAAAAATGACTAAGTTCAGCTTTTGTTTCCCCTATTTAGCCCCCAAAAAACCCTAGGGGACGTCAAATTCTGGTAAAAATAAACAAACGGTGCAGTCTTAGGCCTTAACATTTGTAAATTTGAGTTCTGCACTATGCAAAATAAATGACAAAGTTCATCATTACCCCCCACATTTAGCCCCCAAAGTCCCCAAGACCTTTACATATTTAAATTTTAGTTCAGCACCATGCAAAACTGTTAAATAGACGTACACAGAATTTTTTTAAAAAATTTGGTAAAATAATCCTAAAAATGGAGTGTTTTATTAGCACTAAAAGAACCCCTAGAGCACACGCAAGAGTTATCGCTAAGCACACAAAATTATAGAGAAATCAATTAGTTATACAATATTTCAGAAAGTTTTATTAAAATTCTAGGCATCAATTTTTTTTAATAAGCAGAAAAGTGTCAATTTTAGCCATTTTAACCCGAAAGGCAACCCTAATGGGACAACTGGAGTTTTCCCGTAAAATCCATTCTATTATTTTTTTTACTCATATCATGTTTAATGTTTGTGCAAAATTAAAAAAAAAAAATCAAAGGCGTAGGTATTGAGAAAAGTGTGAACGGACAAACAGACAAGGATGAATTAACAGGTCCACCCTCCTTTTGTCGGGGGAGTAAAAAACATATCGGGCAATCATACACATGTAACATGAACTGGAATAAATACATAGGACACACCACCAAAACTGCTGCCAAACAAAATCTCCAAAGAAAGTAGGTTTTGTTTGCCCGTATATAGAAGTTCCCATACCCATCTTATATCTTTATAAATTCAATATTCCCCCATGCATGGCGTGTTGTTGCAATATCTAGACAAGGTGCAATACAAATCATAATATAATAGATCTTACATATCACATCTTAACAATGTTGCATCCATATGCTTATTTTCTAGGCATTTTCTGAAATACCCTCGAAAAACGCGATACGCAGAAATGTTTCACCTCCTTAATGTATAGGTTTCTTTAATAATTTTTTTCCTTGAGTAGATTGCTTTTGAAATTCCTTCCATAATCCCTGTTTTTCCTGGCTCTCACAATATCTACTTATGTTTGCATCATCATATACCTTGTTTGGGTTAAAAAAGTAAAATGAAGACGAATCTATTTTTTAAGCAAAACTATTTTACTAGATTTTAAAATTTTCAAGTTCACTAAAAAAAAAAATCAAAGTATGGTTTACATTCAAAATAATTGATTCATTTTTTTCTCTTTACAACTGGGAAATTGAATATAAAATTTATCTAACATATTACATTGTTCATAGAGCGTCCTCTAAAATTATGAATATTTTGAAATAACACAAGCCGCAATCTTATCGTCCTCCGACTGAGTTGGGCTATTTTCTCCATTTAAACCCCTGGCCTAGTGTAAAGCATCAGGGTAAAGCTACCAATGGCACCGTTTCATGACAAACGATGCATTAATTTGAATTTGGTACCATTCAAAATCCATATTTAGACACAAGTATGAATAAAAATTAGCCCCAAAAGATTTTTTAACCCCTAAAACACTCCCCACAAATTTCCAGGGTAAAATATTACGTTTCCAGATGTATATTCATATGGTCTTGCTTTTGGGTAATTTCAGCAAAATCTAAGTGTCGGAAAAGATTCTATTGTGGGAAGAATTACCAAGATAAGAGCGATAGTTAACACAATCATAATTAATATCAATCCTCATTTAAAAAAATTTTTTAAACAACCAGAACGCGTCAAATTCATAGAAACTTTGTTCAAATAAAAAATAAATAAATTTGAAAACTTTAGAAAATCGATAATTTTTCCTATTAAGTGAAAAAAATGAATAATTTGCCGCATTGCCGCGTTAATGCCTATTTTAGTTAGAGTGAAATGATTTTGGCATTTTTTCCAAACAAATTATCTCTACTTAAACCATGTTTGTAATAATAATAAAAATGATAATTAAAAAAAAAAGTAAGTTATAGAGCGTTTGGCACTAATGAATTACACGGACCGAGATACACAGTTGCCAAATTAGTATTATTTTTCAAGGCCAAATGTTTAAGAATAAAAGACTAAATTCAAAAAAGAAGTAGACCTTTAGCTGCAAACAGCAGTTGGTGTTTCTATATTATTCGAGCGAACAAAATATTGAATTTCACGTAAACAAATGGTACCTACGTTATTGCCATGGTGAAAGACTAACATATCCAAAAATTAGGAAAAACGAGGAGATAGAAAATTAATTATTAATAAAAAATAAATTTGTGAAACCCGTGTTTACGAGTGAAAGGCGACAAAAATAGCACGTACTTTTGCATTTAACAACCCGCGCGTAAATAATAACATTAATATTTAGAAACATATTATTTAACATTAGAAGGGATGGTGTTTTGTAACTATTCTGTACTTTCATCTAACAATTTAATAAAAGTTATATCGTAAAACTTGAATTAATTTATAAATACAATTTAATAAATAGCGGGGGGGGCGTATAAATACAAAAGCACAAAATAACATTTATTTTATCAAAATAAAATTTTGAAAACATTGTCTCAAAATATAAGGCATATACGGGCGGAGGCCTTTTGCTATGTTGTGTGTAATTGAACGACCGATAGGAGACGCAATTTTCCAATCTAATTCAACAGTGAGGCATTTGGGCATTACACAGGTGGGGTCATTCAGTTTGTTTAGTTTCATTGAACGATCGATAGGGGGCGCAACTTTTCAACCTAATTCAACAGTGACAACAATTAAAATTATATTTTGTATAGTTTTACTTTAATTCCAACAGTTTTTAATTAAAATTTTATTGTTCTCTTACAGCGACTTCTTTCCATTAAATAGTTTCAAATAGAAAATCAATGATTATTCAATTAAAAAAAATATTTAAATAGTTTGGAAAAAAACAATGTTGCTTTAATTTTTATCAAGATTTTATTGTTTTACGATTAGTCTAGAAGGACTAATCTACTTACTGAGGACAGAAAGGAGGGTGTGTAGTATCAGAACAGATACTACACTTTGCTCCTAGCCAAAAGGCCAAGGAATGCTACTTTAACACAAAAATGTATTTTTCAATAAATGTTTTACAATTATATTTTGATACATTTTAAACAATAACTTTTCGTGTTCAAATATTTTGGTGCTATTTATTTTATTTATTTATTGTGTGTGTGATTTGACCAAGAAGAAGTTATGTTTTATAAAATTTGGACGGGAAAACAATTCAATGGCGTTTTTAGTAAATGCAAAGTTTAAGCGTGATGCTCTTTTTTAACGTTATTATTTAGAAACCTATTATTTAACATGGGAGGAGGGGTTTGTAACTATTCTAAGAAGCAATTTGAGTTATCGCCCCTAACAATGGCGCCGTCCGCATAATGCATAAGTGCCAAAATAGAATTTTTATTCAAATTCAACGTAGAAGTAATATCCTTCTAGACTGAGGCAAATTTTATTATTGTTTCTATCAAGAGTGCCCGTTCTAGGGAGCTAGATTTTCCCCACATTAATAACCGACCTGTATCTAACTCTGCTCTCGTGAGGAGGCAAGTAAATAGACACAATATTTAAAAAATATAAATAAAGACTTAAAAATCAAAGGGAAATAACCTAAAAATTTTATCTGAGACAGAGAAACAAATACACCAGAAATTTACATTTTGATATCAGAAAATTCACATGTTTTTTCTACCCCTTTTTACCCTCTGGGAACAAACCAGGATTTTTCAGGATCAAATATTGGATTCCCAGATGCATATCCCTGTGGTATTGCTTTTGGGTAATCTAATGGTCGGAAAAATGTCTATGCCCAGAAAATTGTCATTTTGTCCATTTTGGACTAAAAATACTTTTAACCGCTTTTGACTCCCTAACCCGACGCAACCAGACTTTTCCCATTGTCAAATATTACGTTTACGCATGTATATTTATGCGGTTTTGCGTTTGAGTAATTTTCAGTAAAATCTAATGGTCAGAAAAGAGTATATGTCCCTAATGTGTATTTTTGTCCATTCTGGGAAAAATACCACCATTTTTACACTTTCGACCCCTGAGGACGAAACCAAACTTTTTTCATGATAAAATGTTATGTTTCCATATGTATATTCATATGGTCTTGCCTTTGGGTAATTTTCAGTAAAATCTAATCGTCGGAAAATATTCTATGTACCGAAAAGTGCTGTTTTTGCCCATTTTTAGTCTCTGGGGATACAACCAGAATGTTCACAGGGTCAAATATTACGTTTTCAGATGTATATCATGTGGTCTTGTTTTTAGTTAATTTTCAGCAATATATAATGGTCGGAAAATATTTTTTATCCTGAAAAATGCTATTTTGGACCATGTTTACCCCTTTTGACCCCCTGGGGATGAAACCAATTTTTTTTTTTAATCTGAGAATTTCCTACTTAGTCTAATTGTCATTTCATGCCAAATTTAAAAAAAAATGTAATGAGTAGTTATTGAGAATTTTTTAGAACGAACGAACAGTGATCAATTCTAAGGTCCAAATCCGACTAAGTCGGTGGATCTATAAAGTATTTGAAATGTAAAATGCACAGAAATGTCTGTATGAGATATTTGTTAATAAAAGCGATAAAATAGTTTAATTGTTGGGGAGCATGGAGAACAAAAGAAAAAATAAATAAATTTTAATGTAGCTTATTTTTTTAAACTTTCGATCTATATCCTCCATTCACCCTCCCTCTTTATTTGTTTATCTCCCACTTCGCTCTGTCTTATTCCTAATATCCCACCATCTCAACCCCTTATTTCTATCTCTATTGCACTTTCCCATTTCTCTCCTTACCATCTCTACACTTTCCTATTTCTCTCCTTACCATCTCTATTTTTTTCTCTATTACTCTCCTCTCTCTCTCTCTCTCTCTCTTTCTCTCTCTTTTTTGGAATTTGGCAAAATGTTCAGGGATTTCTAATATATACCACTAAAATAATTATAATTATATTGATTATCCCAAAATATTTAATCGAATATAATGTGTCTATATTTTGCCGAAAAATACTATTTTTTATGTAGATGTGTGTAGTTTCTTAATCATTAAGCTGGACACCCACACCCACACACATACAGAACTTGAATGCATACTAAACACTTTCCTCGGGTGTCTAAAGCCTCCCTGTACGGAGGTTTGTCGGAACAACTCGGCATGAGGATACTTTTCCCTAGAAGTAAACCCTGACCAAATATTCAAAATCACATTTTGTATTCGAAACCCAAATAAGATCTTTCCGTTGATTATCCACATAAGCTTTTACGAGCAATGGTGCACCTTCTCCAAGTGGTGTTACATCAAGTAATAGCACGACGCTGGATACTCCACCAGACATGATAAATTCTTGTCCTGGAATCCAGTAAGACCAAGAGACCAAAACAAAATATATACTGCAACATATAAAAATGGTTAATTGGGGAGAGAAAACTTATGTTCTCCATTTGTTTACTAACTCAGTGTTTGAGAAATAAAGAACTTTAATTAATCATTCGAATATCTATGTATCTCATATAGAGTTCAAATTTTAGCCCCAGGTAGTGGGCCCTTTGTTTTCTGAGAACTTCGATGAAGTAAAATATAAAAAAAGAGAAATAACCGTCTTTCATATAATAGTTATACAACCTAATTAAATTACCCATACATTATTAGTATATAGTAAAAAAACAAGCCTAACCCAACCAAAAGACCTAATTGTATTACTTTAATGCAAAACGCATCAAGATGTATAAAACAAACTTGTGTTTCACAATGTTTTACTTGAAATTCAAGCCGACATAGATTGCTGTGGGAGTAAATATTATTATCAGGATATCATTTACATTCCAATAATACCCAGGTTTATATTATTCAAACCAAATATATTATTCACTTAAATTGTTTGTATAATATGCATTATTTATGTAAAATATTACGAGCAGATATGCCTCGCCTTTGGTGGTTGTGAACTGTATACAACTGAATAATGTTTTACGGCGAGGGTACGTGTACAACTTGGCTAAAGCGATGAAGAGATGTATGAAGTTTCTCGCGAATATCAATCCCATGTTCATGTCAACATGCAACTTGCAAATGTTTATCAAATCGAAATTAAATGAGATAAAAAAAGGGAAATAAACAACTTTAGTAAATCGGACTTGGTTGCAAGTCGATCCTTAGACGCAATTACCCAATTATCTAATCCCTTAACTTGACACTTTCAACTTATTAAAAACAGATACAAGGAATTTGAAACTGGGAACTAACATTTGGCGATCAATTAATGCTCGCTTTGATTCTACCCAAGGGAAATCTAGAGTTTCTTTGGAAAACATTAGTCTGATAGGCGAATGGTTTCCTTACACATTTACCATCGAGAATATCGAATCTGCTATGCCGAGTTCAAATCCTATCGGCGCGAATATGTTTTTTATGCATTGGCAAATCTGATATCTACAAGAAACCATTACTTCAATCAACTACACATGCATGAACGAGGTAACTAGGACCAATTACTATCATTATTAATAATAATCAATATCAGAGGGGCATGATAGACTTAAGTATAATCATATTATTTACCCTTACTCATGAAATGAACAATAACTAGATTAATAGCTAAATGTGGAATTCCAGAAGTTTTCCCCGACATAACGGCGAGTAATTCTACCTCATATTAATCTATAAAAAAATCTGAAACCAAAGAAATTTCAATGCTTCTTTGGTCTGTATTATACGTAGACTCTGATATTTGATAGATATATTTATAACTGAAACACTATAATTCACAATTGGCATAACATATCGACGTTTCAAACTTGTAGTATTCTTTGTACGAGTGTTGGCCGCCAGCAGAGGTTGCAGAATCTTGAAACATGTATGGCTTAATTTTTGGGGAGATCCAATTTACTTCTTTACTATACCTGTAGCTCAAATACGACATAATGAATTGTTTAAGATTGGCATTGCACTCCGACATTAAATAACTAATTGAGAGTTAGTTTCCCATAAAAAAACCTCGAAATTTAGTTTGCCAAACAAAACCTTACCTTATTCGATGTATTTTATTAAATATGCAAGTTTTATATTCAGATCTAAAAAGGCTCTAAGACAATGTGTTATTCCTCTTACCTTTATAGCCTGTTTAGTGGTATTTTTTACACTGGCATGTTCATACTTTTTTTTCACTCTTTATCACCCCAAGTCATGCGTGTTGCCACTTTAACAGAAGGAGCTACTAATGTCCTTCACGTCTACAGAAGAATATATGGGGATTGAACAGGATATGTCTCTTCGAGTTATATTTAAACACCTACATGGTAGTGCTGTCATGGATGAAAAAAAACAGGGAGGGAATTCCAAGAAACTATTAGAGTTGAAGCTTTGCAGCTTTTACAGTCCTTAATAGTAAAGGTGCGGGTTTTTTTCTGCTTGTCGAGTTAATCGGAAATATGTCCGTCGATGGAGGCACATTTGCTATGGGTTCATCAGATGACATTTTAGTAAGGTAAATGTGAAACAGGCACAGGTATGCAATATTGCGGCGATAGAACAGAGGTTTGAGTTTAACTGATAATGCAGGATCTATTAAATTTTACAGGTAATAGATTCAGAAGACCAGATGGGATAATAATACTTCGCGAATGGTGGTATTGTAGAGATGTAGGATTCTCTTAAGTGTAAATAATTTTTCAACAGCAGCTTTGAAAATGTCCGCAATGTATTTTGTCCAATAAACAAGCCGAGCAATTCTAACGATGAGCTCCCGGGTACTATGTTATGAGCCATGACAATCGGTGATTAAAAAGATGTCTGATAATTGTTAAAAGATAAAAGCTTAGTCCTATAAGTATTAAATGTCAACATCTATAAAGGCCACATTCCAATACAGACTGAAGGTCATTTTCCAAGACTTCTGATATTACTTTGGATATGTGTATATTCGTCTTGCATTTCTAGAACGCATATTCACAGAATTATTTCCAGATCCAATAAGTAATTATATTTGAAAAAAAAGTGCCAATTCGAATAGATAATGATTAACTTTGCAAACACGTTTCCATCTGTAACTTAATAATTGCAACAACAATATTTATTACTCTGTTAAGTGCATTTGAAAATAAAATAAAAATGAAAGCAAATAATCATGCGTTCTTATCTTACTGATGAATTTAATGATCATGTCTTGTAAAATAATACTCTTGAAGATAATCCTAACATAAGCTGGGAGTTTATAAAGAGACGGGTTTTTGAATTATTACTAGTTGCACTTGATAACAACTTGTTAAGTTGCTTCAGGTATATTTTACCGTTGTCCAGAAATATTATTAATAAGGATAATACCATGTCTTTTAGTACAAAACTATTATTAACTAAAATATTTATTAAAATAATTATGAAAATGAAGAATACAAATTGTAATTAACTGTCAAAAATAAATCATTATTTCGAGCATGTACCTTATCAGGATAACATGGTGTGAGGTTGCTCTATATTATATATTGTCGAACAATCTCATCAATTAGTAAGGATAATATAATTTTGAACTTTTTTCAACTATACCGTTAATACTGTTTGATTTCCTTTTGCTTTAAAAATTACCCGTTCAGTTTTAGCGGTTTTTAATATTAGTGTAATATAATCTTAAAAGAACCCCCAAATTAATTTAGTCTAATATCTCTCATTATAACGTCTTAAAATCACATTGCATTGGTGCAATGAATCATTAATTATTTATACCAAAAGTTTCTATTTGAGTCGGAGTTGGAGGTTGGACATCATTGAAAACTTCCACATAGCGTTTCAAATTTGTGGAGATGAGAATTGATTTTCCATATTTTTTTAAAGTGTACCTTGTCGAATATGGAAATCTTTCTGGCAAAATCGGGATATTTTTGTTAGAGTCGGAAATCTGCACGAACGGTACGCTTTATTTAATCAACAACGGTTGCATGCTCTCGTTGCGCCAGCCATGCCTGAGTAAAAGTCCTTAGCAATTCGTATTTGTATTTTGAGTTTCGGCTAAGCTGAGGATTAAACATTTAACCCCCAGTAGAATGCAACGTAAAAATTGAGTGTTACAAAGTAACCTATCTACTATGCCACGGACCTGTTGTAAAGGTAATACGCAAGCATAGAACTTTTGTTGATATTAACAAACTATTTGCCAATTGTTTTACGCGGTATTTCAGTTTTCATTAAATAATTTGAAAACATGCTTAAACTACATCCATATATAACCAATTGCATTGTTTTTGTTTTGTTTTAAAATATTTCCTTTTCTGATTTGTTTTTCTTTTCTTCCTCCCCCTAATTGTTATGCTTAATGGGTTTCTGGTAGAAAAGCTATTAGGTAAACTTCTCTTATTACAGTGTGTGTATCATAGTTTACATATGTTTAAATTATGTTTGTTTTGCTTACTGTTTAGTATGTATACGTATTATTCTTTAGAACATGTACAAATTCTGAATTAAACAAATGTAAAAACAAAGAGAGATGAAATGGATGGATACGTTACATAAGATTAACTAATTTCGAGTCATATTATACTAATAGAAATGATTAAAATTAAAGTAATATAGACTAACAACTAACAAGAATGGGAGAAAGGCGTGGATTTGTCAAGACATATTTATCTGACACATATTTTAGGTGATTGAGAATACTATCGTGTATTTACACGGATTCAACACAAATACTTGATATTGTTTCAAGTAAATATTTACATCGGAAGTAAATTAAACATTCACTGCATGGATATCCAATTATGTTCCTCTCCACTAAGTTTGTTATGAAAATAAAGTTGCGTAATGTTAATTAAGTCTATATATATATATATATATATATATATATATATATATATATATATAAAGAGAAAAAATATGTTCAAAACAGAAGTATATTTATTACTTCCTAAGATAAGTATATGGCCATCATGAAATTATTCTACGTACGAAAGTATATTAAAAATGAATAATCGATTAGATAACATAGTTAAAAAGAATTTACTCATCAACAGCATCTGTGATATGACTATAGCAGCTATATATATATGTGTATATATATATATATATATATATGTATGTATGCGTATATATATAAATATAAAAAATCGACATATAATTAAAGGTTCTCATATGAGTAATACTGTACACTTATGTTACGTAATGACAGTTTATCATGCAACCTGTTTGCACAAAAAAATACGTAAATTTATCACGAATATATTTTGCTTCTAAATATATGTATCCATCTCATATAAAATGCGAAATGAGACCCGAAAAATACTTACACACAGACACGCACGTACACCCCCCCATATATATATATATATATATATATATATATATATATATATATATATATATATATATCAGCCAGTTTCCATCTGAAGTAAAGACCACAATATAAAAAATGGTACGTATCCAATGTTAAATTAATAGACTAAAAACGCCTATTACATTTAACGCATTATATATATATATATATATATATATATATATATATATATATATATATATAATTCGTTAAACTTAATAGGCGTTTTTAGTCTATTAATTTTACATTGCATAGTGCCATTTTTTGTATTGTGGTCTTTACTTCAGATGGAAACTGGCCGATGAATAACCATAACTTTGATTTGTTCAAGCACTTTCAAATACTTCAGAATTCATCTTCAGAGATTAATTTAACTGGTTCGATTTTTATTATTAATATGTATGGATACTTAATCTTCATTGGTTAATAAATTATTAATTTTTTTAATTTTTTAACAAAAAAAAACAATTACTAATTCAATTATTTATGCTAGTAACATAAAAATCTTGTGTTCTGGTGGCGATGACGTCGCTAAAGGCGTTTTCTATATCGCTTAGATTTTTTAAGCATTTCTCACGTGGCTTTCCTTTGATGTTTTTCGATAAATAAGATATTTTCTCGCTTCACTATTTTCTTTTTCTCACAAAATAGACATTTTGAATCAGTATCTGCTCTGCCTTTATTTTCATGGCAAGTGCTATACTGAGTTTCAAGCAATGATTACATTACAACACATTCGCCATAAATACTCGTCTAATTTACAATAACTGCCAATATATTCCAGTTATTGTTGAGCGGTTTTCTTAATAAAATAAAGTTCTATCCAAGTACAACATTACCGATAACGACCTGACCTTGATAAGCGGTGATTCCTATTAAGTACATCGATAAAAGTTTGTTGGTTATTAAATTCTATACCGCATCAAAATTAAAAGCCATATCTCCAAAGCGTCTTAAGATTAATGCTTAAAGTTTGTAAATGTGTTTAATTTTGTCATATATAACTATACTTTGTGTATTAACATTAAAACTATACCGTGTTTACATTTAGTGTTTCATCAAAAACTTTTATAAAGAAATCAGATAAACCTAGAAGAACATGCACAGCTAAGCTATCATTCAAATTTATGTGCGCGCATTAAAACGTATGTAGTTGCCCAACGTTACTTACAAATCTTCACTTTCTGAAAAGATGTTGACAAATTTTGATATATGCTTGAAGCTGTTCACTGATTTTTAACCAATGAAAATCTTTCTCTTAAAGTTTCCTAGATTCTCACATTGAGCTTCGCATTTACTTTATAGTTTATTAACTTTTCTTCTGGGCTGGCAAGTTTGATTTTATTTATTTCATTTTATTTTTTCGCGCATTTTTTTTTTTTTACTTTCCTCGGCCATTTTTGTTAAATGACAAATATTGTTAAATTTCCGCGAGCAAATTATGATGAACTTTATGCGTAATTATTCCACGTGAAATATACGCCAAAGTAAGAAAAATGTAAAATATAAGGTTACACTGAAACATAAAGGATTTAAGTTAAAGGAAATAATTTCAAGCGAAAGAAAAAATATCGCAAATCTGGAGGCGACAGCAGGTTCGTTAAATTTCAATTCTCCTTTTTCATCAAAATTAGCGGCTAATTCTTTTCTCACACTTGATTGGTTGTTCATTAATATTTACGAAATGAAATTTAATTAAGCGTCTCTTTTGCTATAAGCAGTTGACTAATGAGTTTTTGTGGTAAGTAATTTAGAAGATTGTTGGCGTGGAATACACTTGAAGCCTTTCTTTTTAAAATTCACAAATTCAGAATCAGACAATCATAAAATTTGCCAAACCATATACTTTTACTAAAAGTGACGAATTTAAAAACATATTCTAAACAAATCTTTATGTGTAACTATTTCTCTCTCTCTCTCTCTCTCTCTCTCTCTCTCTCTCTCTCTCTCTCTCTCTGTATATATATATATAAAGAGAGATACAAAGAGGTAAAAAGACATTTATTTTCATTAATAATAAAGACTGATAACAGCTAGTATATATATTTATATATATATATATATATATATATATATATATATATATATATATATATATATATATATATATATATATACAAAGGGGTAAAAAGACATTTATTCTCATTAATAATAAAGACTGATATCAGAAGATCCTGATGGATATGGACAAGAAAATATCGATTATTTCTCTCTGCCAATTAGCTGAAACATCAATCACTTAACATTAGAAAGAAGAAGCCTGGGGTTTGTGGCGATTTCCGAACGATTAAGTCCATTCTGATATTGACATAATATACAGTTCATCGAAAACTATGAGGATTCTTCAGTTTATTTGGCAATTGTCGCATTTAAATGACAGTGCATGATAGATATATTCATATGTGAAACAGACAAAAATGATAGATATATTCATATGTGAAACAGCATAAAATATCGATATTCCGAATTTTTATTACTGTTTCTCTTCATCCAATTAAGGAAAAATTAACACATATATTAATTATTTAGTGAAGTACCTGTTTGCGACGTTTCTCTATGTGTTTATATGAATGTTAAATCTGTTTTCCTCTTGCGTTTCCTCCCAACCTCTTCTAATCCGATATCTTTTTCCACCGAGTAAATGGAAATGTTTTAACGTGCAAATATTTATTTTCTATGACACATTTGCTTTTTATGCTTTCTTTGCCTCTCTCTCTCTCTCTCTCTCTCTCTCTCTCTATATATATATATATATATATATATATATGTGTGTGTGTGTGTGTGTCTGTCTGTGTGTGTGTGTGTGTGTATATATATATGTTGAAGCAAGTAATTATTTAGACACGTCTGATTGAACACGAAAGAGTTATTCCCTTTTCCCATCTTTCTGGATATATTTTCCATCTTCCGAGGCATCCTTTTTATTTTTTACGGCAATTTATATAGAATGGCGCCCAAAATTTGTTGTTCGGCCATATTTTTCTCAAGTGCTTTCTATCGGTGCATCTGATTATCGTCAGGAGCAATTGTTGTTGTTTTCGTTTCCTTTTCTTTTCTTTGAGGCTTGGTGTATTTATATTTTTTATTGGCTATAAAGGTGAGTGCAGGAGGGATTGGGCGAATTATATATATATATATATATATATAATATATATATATATATTATGTATATATATATATACATAATATATATATATATATATATATATATATATATATATATATATATATATATATATATATATAATAGCATGGATGCCCGGTATTGCCCGGGTGTTTGGAGGTGTATGTTGAGCAAAAAAAAAGCGGTCAATTTTTTAAAATTTTGACCCCTATTATGACTCCTTAAAATTTATTGTTTTGGGCTCAACTCAAGTTATTAAGTTAGATCCATATCCAAGGAACCTATATCTAAAATTTCAAGTGTGTAGACCCAAAATTGTCGGAGGAGTTTGGTAGAGTTCTCAAAGGTCAAATCCTTAATCGCCAAATTTGTGGCCAAAAACTGATCACATCGATTTTCCCAAATCTCAGTACCCTCTATATCAGATTTCGAGTCTGTAGACTTAAAATGGACACACGCACACACACGTTCACTTTTATAGATATATAGATATATATTGCGGATTCAGGCATTGTGTATACCAATCATTTTTGTTAAGAACTCTTTGCTTATTAAATATAACAGCAGGGTTTATACAAATAAAAAAAGTATAAGTATACATTAAGTCCGAATGTTTTATTTATCTTAACAATAAATGGAACATATCAAAACTCGGAACATTTTACAGATTTATTTGGTTTACGCGGATAATCAAAAATCAATATTTTATGAATAATCAATATTTTATCAATAATCAATATTTTATGTTTATATTGAGTTTTCCTTACGTATATTAATCTGAAATAAACCAGATAAAAACAAGAAATAAATATAACCAAACTGCGAATTTGATGTATTTGATTTTTGTTTGAATAAAAGTTAGTGTCCGTATTATATCTCCTAAAATTTTGGAAGTATTTAATAATTGATATCTCAAAATCGGCCGTACATAAATTTTTACGAGGATTTTCACTTACTTTCCACTCCATTTTCCATAATAAAGGTTGATATGGCAAGAATTTGGCTCCCTCCTTCTATACAGCTGTGTTAAAAAATCCATTATGATTGTTGATTTAGTTTAGGAGCGATTCCTGTATATGTTAATATAAACATACCTAACTTTATATATATATATATATATATATATATATATATATATATATATATATATATATATAATCAGTTAAAAAGATAAAGACGAAAGCTACATATGAACATTATTTCATTATCAATTCAATAAGACTAACAAACAAAAAATAAAGGGGAAAAAACGAAAGAAAAAAACAGAATACAACAAATGTAAAGGCAGGAAGACAACACCGACTGTTAAATCATTCCAATTAGGAGAGGAAGCGAGGTAGATTTATTTTCTATCCAGATAAGTTTGCCTTGAATAATAATAAAAAAAATCTGTTTCATTTTATTATATACTAGCGCTAGGGGTATGCATAAATATATATTTGTGTGCTATCTGCTGGAATCGAAACCGAAAGCATATGGACTGATTAAAAATAAACTAAAACGAATGTACAAAATGTATATTTTTTTCAATTTTGACCCCTTTAAAACTATTTTAAAATAAAACTATTTTAAGTATTTTTACACCTGTAAAAAACAGTTCATAAAATAGCCAATCATTTGAAAGTCCTAGCGCCGCTTTGCGACTTTTAGTTTCGGAATAGACAGAGTTTTAAAATATAAAGGCAGAAAGATTGACAGGCAGCTAGACATATTGAGTTATATAAATTAACTATGTGTGTGTGTTTTATCTAATTTAGTGTCGAATAACAAATAACAAGAATCTTTAATTACTTTCAAAAGTCATTCTCTCTATTTTAATTTTTAATTAACAGGATTTAGTGTTTACCTGATATAGGCAATGGTAAATATCAATCTAATATAAATACCAGTATTTATACATAGATAGTTTAATCCCAACCGATTAAAAAGCTCAATACGCAATAGAAAGTAGAGCGTATTATAAGAGAAATAAAATTAAAACTGTAAGTTGAACTTTACAGTAAAAAATTATTGTTCGACTGAATACTCCAAAAAACAATTTACAAAGTCGTTATTCCGCGGAATTTTCAAAGAATGCTATTCTTGCTATTCTTCTCATCAGAGGACAGACAGAAATCAATATATAATATATATATATATATATATATATATATATTATTCAATTGACATTACATTTGGATCTTTCTTCTATATACAGTTTTGCGAAAAATAAACCCACAAGGTTTAAGATACCGATTAACCGATGCTCAGGTCAGTTTTTGATACTGTAACGCACGTAGTAGGGCGAGAATCAGAGATTGTTATACGGTTGAAACATACACTAAATAGTCGTCGGGGTTTACTAGCTTGTCTGCTATTTTCAATGTTTCTTAACGTATCGAGAAAAGATTAGCGTAGAACAATCATGTTCTTTATGTATATTTGTTAATGTATTACGACGAAGTACATAATTTGTATAAAATATACGCGAAATGAGACTAAATATATTTTTAATTTTAAACAAATCTTTAGATTGAACGTGAAATCTCAGCAGACATAGAATTGCCTATCTGTCCTGCATATGAGCTACGTTTTTGTGTGTAAATGAAAAATGCCTACGGCTAACCAAAATATATTTAAATTTTAAAAGTATTTTGTATAATGCAGGATAAATATTATTAGATTTGGAATTTAATGCACGTATGTCAAATAATGACGTCTTAGTATGTAAAACAAAAGAAAATTGCTTGAATATTTTCATCCGATTTTTTTCCGTAGAATATATTGTACATAAAAAAGTTGGAACTGTTGAGGACAACATTAATTGAACTTCATGAGTTTTTTTTTGTTATTAATGTAGATCGATGTATTTAACTTACATATATCGTATAACTATTTTTTCAAAGTTTTTTTTTCTCAAATGAGCTTATCTTGCTAGCGTTCGTAACCTACTTTAAGTTAAATTTAAGTATTCAAACACAGCGAACTTTTTTCCAATGGTTTTGAATGCAGTATTTACATTTTCTGACTATGTTTAGTCTCCATGTACCCAGTGTCAAACATTACGAAAATAAAGAATATTTCTCATAAAAAATTCAAAGCGTCTGGAATGTAAAATCTACTGTTTCTTGTGTGCTAAAAATAGAGCAACTGAAGGATGGTTTTACATATCCTGTAAATAATTTGATGGTTTTTAAATTAAATTATGCATCATAATTTACATAAAATTATCAAGAGGAACACAACAGGAATTGTGTAGATTGTTTATCTACTTTACTATTTATCATCTATTTAATTATTCCTATAAGTATAAATACGGTATTATTTACTTCGGTATATACAATTATATTCCTTGAATCAAGCTTACCTAATTTACTCGAAGCTTTTCTTCACTTCAAATTCACCATTTAAGATAATTAAATATTAAGAACCGATGGGTTAATATGTTAAATAAAACGTTTGTTTCAATTGTTGGGTATTTTAATTTTTCATAAAAATAAATGCTGGTATACTTGTTATGCTTTATAGCATGTATTTCGTTTGCTATATTAACACATTTTTGTAGATGCTCTTTACTTAAAATTTACGTGTTGTAAAGGATTAATTGGACAAATACAACTAAACGTCATTGAATATTATAACATTTGTTATTGATTTATAATGTTGTTCAATGTTAAATTCAATTCACCATTAATTATGGACAACTTTCTTAAATGTAATGGTAATAAATACGATAATACTTATATACCTTCATTTTAAAAAACAAACGTTTACCAGTTGTGTAGTAATAATTATTTGGATTCCACTCGATTGGAGATACACATTAAGTAGGTAAAAGTGCATGTTTTGAACTATAGAACATATACTTTGATGAAATGTATATTACTACACATTCTCCTCCTGAATTGTCGCATCTGACGTTGATGGTTACCAGTAGAATTTTTCTCCTATTGCGAACAACGTTGAACTACCTAGTTTAGTACATATGATGTGCGTCTTTATAAGATTTCTCTGTTCAAACCGTTACTCCATTAACAACGAAAAATTAGTAGTCCTTAAATAGTTTGATTAGTTAAAATCTGGTTATAATAGGTTCTATATTTAAACATGCAAATAGGATATATAAATGTGTACTAGATTTGCTAACTGCTAATACAGTAGCGTTTTGTTAATGTTATGGTTTGGGTCATGTATTCCTCTTTGCGCTGTAGGATCGAAAACGACGTGAAACGACGACGACTATTACCTCTATAGACACTATTAGATGGTTTAATTTACTCAGTTAATGCTATTTACAAAGGAAAGTTTTATGGTTTTATTTGTCTTAATATCTAATTACTGTATTTAAATTTTTTCTGGGAGTCACCAAAAATAAAAATCGAAGGTGATCATATAAAGTGATCATCGATAAATATTTTGCCATTCTAAAAACGGACACAATTATATTAATAGATATTAAAGCAGTGATTAGAAGAGACTACCAAAAAATATACCTTCTTGAAAATAAAATATGCATTAGAAAATTACTGACGGAGCAATAACATGACAACGTATACACATGAGTACACATATGATAGTGCGTATTATGATATAACTATTGTTCACTTTCAGGGAAAACATGGATTTGCATAAGTTTTACAATAAAAGTGAAAATAGCATTATATAGTAACAGAAACTGTGGATCAAGGAAAGAGTATCTGAGTCAGCATCTGACAAAGCAAAATGCTTGGCCAAGAACTTTGCATCAAACTTTACCCTTTGCGATGAATGCTCCCACACCTGCCCTACGACACTATGCGACATGCAAATTCATGTACGTGATGCTACCACATTTATCAAAAACTTCGAAATGTGTGTCATTTGGTGATTAACACCGAAGTCTGTTCGTATTCTGCAAATCTTGTCTCTTAAAACTTCATATACCACAGACAAAACGTAAATAAAAATGATTAATGCATCCTACGAAAAACAACCCATACCAAAAAATGAGCTAAAGATGGCGATGGTATGTTTTTACAAAGAAAGATTTCTGAATTGTGTGAATGTCTCAAGGTAATAGAGGATCGCAGATTAATTTGAATGTTTTCGGGGCTAGAACCCATGCAAATAAAAAATAAATATAAGTGGTGTAGAAAAAAGTCTACGAAACATTCTCAACTGAAAACTTGTGTATACACTTCCCGCAGAACATAAACACCGGAACTGACGAAATAAATCAAAACACTTCAAGGAACGAAGAATAGAAGAAAATAAAATGCAAACAGAATCATCTTTAACATCCAAAATAAAAGTAATGGCAACCGGAATCTACCGACATACAATAATGCTCGACCAATATATGATGAGATTGTGTTTTTGTTTATCTGTTCAAGTTTGGAGCTAAAGCTCCAAACTTGAACAGATAAACAAAATGAACACAATGGGTGTCAGAATTTTGGCACTAGTTATCGTGTTGCTTACATTTAACTCGATTCGCTCCACACAACAGTAGCTTAAAAACGTGTTTAAATATTTTATACGAATACACAGAGTGTTAATCTTTCGTTAACAAACGCAGAGCACTAAATTATATTTCAGTTAAAAGAGTCAGAAAAGTGCATATCAAAGTATAATACTAATTTCAAAATTTGTTTAATTTTGATTTGAGTAAATTTTATTAATCTGCAAGACAAAACATAATAAGTGATAAAGAGCATTGACAAGTCTTCAAAATATTTTATGCTGATCGAAATGATATTTCCCCTTGTTTCCATTCGTATCAGAAAATATTCCGTTTTCTCCTAAATTTTTCAATAAAACTGTAAAGTTTAAATCATACTTAAGATGAGAACAAAACTGACGTATACATTGTTAATACGCATACATACACTTATATACTCACGTACTTACACGCACAAAACAAAATTATCATAATAAACATATTAACGCTGACAAAAAAGTCAACAGTAAAACTTCTATACCTAAATTCTCTAGCGAAATCTACCATGCTACGTATTCTTTGATGCAGCCTAAAATCAAGCGTTTATCTTGTGACCCAGATATTTGATGGTGAGAGAGGAGCTCAAAAAGCAAAGTATCGACAGACCTTAAAGGAAAAGAAAATAAACATCACTTGTTACTTCAGCGAATCGTGATGGAGCGAATTTGAATTCGATAAAGAGAAAAGGGCAAATAAATAAGAAACTTTGAACAGACACAGATTTGTACGGGATATATTACTCTTTATCTCACTTCTTTCTAGTGAGTGATGATGTATAACAGTCTGTCAGTAGACATGGAACCTAGACATAAAATTTGATATACAATTTGTATACTGACATGTTCACACGAGCACGGGTACCCGCACACAAACAAGCAATCAAACACACAGAGGCGCACACACACACAGACATATACACACACGTGTGTGTGTCTGTGTGTATATACTAGCAGATGAATGCAATTCCACGACCCATGCATAAGAAAAATGTATTTTCTTTTTAAATAAATAGAAAAAAAACACGTTTTTTTTTAATATGAATAGCAATGCACAAAAACAAATTTAGAGGAATAAAGATATACGCATATACATAGATATGTATATATATAGTCATATATATGCATATATACATACATATATATATGCATACACACAGATACACACACATACACACACACACACATATATATATATATATATATATATATATATATATATATATATATATATATATATAGTGGGAACTTTCCAATCATTCATCATTTCTTACAAGATATTTTTTTAATTATCTGCGGATAAAAAGTTTCAGTTAAAATCTTTGACTTAAATTCGAACATAATTTATGTAGAATATGTCTATTATTTTTATTAGAAAACGCATTATCCTTGAAGCAACGCAATATATTGGTATGCACTTTGCATAATTCATATAACACATATACACTAAAGCACACATATTTAGTAAACTCACACTTACTATCACTTTATATATGTTACTTCTATAACACATTATTCATCCAAAATATTGGCCCTAAAGCACATTAGGATCGGAAAATAATACTCATTAAATATATAATACTTAGAGATTATTACTAATACTAAATATTAATCTTAGAAGATATTACGTCTACAATATATTATTCCTAAATATTACTCTTAAAAGGCATTCATTTTCAAAACAATTACTCTTGCAAAACATCATTCTTAGAAAACATTACTCCTACAAAATTTTAATCTTCACTAATTTTTTACTCATGCAAGACATAGTTCTTCAGTATTACTATTCATGCAACATTATTCATATAAAATATTACGCTTGCAGAATATTATTCATGAAAAATAGTAATCATACAGAATATTATCTATTACAAATCTTACTCATACAGAGCATTATTCGTTCAAAATATTATACTGATTCTTATACTGAACATTATACATAGATCATATAATATACTGATACTTATACTGAATATTATACATAGATAATATTACTCCTACAGAACATTCTCTATTAAAAATATTACTCATACAAAGCATTGTTCCTTTAAAGAAGTCCTCATACAAATCATTATTTATTAAAAATAGTAGTCATATAGAACCTTGTCTATTTAAAATATTACTTATACTGAACACTATTCAGTGAAAATAGTACTCCTACAGAACATTGTTCATTGAAAATAGCAATCATACAGAACATTATTCATATAAAATATTATTCATACAGAACATTATTTGTAGAATATATTACCTCCACAATATATTATTCATTTGAAAATACGGCTCATACCACACATTGTTTTGTTAAAATATTACGCCTACAACGTTATATTTGTAAGAAACATGTTTGTTTGTAAATAGTACTCTTACAGCACATAAGCCCTTGAAGATATTACTTATACAGCACATTTTTCACGTTGTACTTTTACAACGCATTTTTAGAAACTATTACTATTACAACAAATTATTCTTCGAAAACAGTATTTTTTAAAAAAATATTCTTAGGTAATATTTCTTTTACAATACAATATTTTTAGGATATATATATATATATATATATATATATATATATATGTATGTATTGCGTGTGTTTATGTATGTGTGTTCAGCTACATAGAATTTACAGCATAGGAAATATTTAGGCTAAAAAAAAGGACAATAAATAACTATTGTTCCGCCATAAGTTTAAACATGTAAAATTATGGTAGTCTGGCATGAAAAGCGGAAAATGCTCCATAGCAAAATTGCTACATATTTAATTTAATATTTCTATTGGCGTATTTAATATTGTTGAAGTGAATACTGAACTTGATGTATCAAATAGTGTATCTTCTGTTAACGTGTGTGTAGATACATTAAATTACCCCAGAATGCCATTGCGCACAGGAGTAATTATTTTTATTTCTTTCAATGTAATAGATGTTGTGAAAATAAAGCCACATTTAGAACTGCCAGCAACCATTGTAAAAGAGTAATAAAGAATGAAATAGTTGCGCATGCGCTAAACGTCAAGTTTTAAGTAGCTGAGCAGCGAGTTGCTTTCCTCAAGTTCAAAAATAGGGCCCTGCACAGAAGCGTGTTCTCTATCTCTACCATTATAAATTTACCTGAAGTAATTTCATTAGTATCTGACAAAGCAAACTGCTTGTCAAGAACTTTGCATCAAGTTCTACATTTTGCAATCAGGGCCTACACCTCCCCTGTATTTCCTCTTGTGACTGAAATTACACTATGCGACATACAAATATTTGTACGTGATTTTGGTGAGCTTATTAAAAAACTTGGTTCTAGTAAAGCGGCTGGCTCCGACGGCATTCCGGGCATAGTGCTCAAAAAGATTCTACCAAAACTAGCCCCTATACTGTTTAAACATTGCCTTAGGCAGAAATGTTTCCCAACGCCTGGGAAAACCTCATCAGTCTACCCAGTATTTAAAATTCCGGAATTCGCTCATCTTCCTCTCAATAAAGACCTACCAATCCCTTGTGTGTCATGAGTAAGTTGTTAATATCTTTGATTAACAGAGTAAGTTGTTAGTATCAGTAGTCAACCACCCCAGCGAAAAAAAAACTCTGCTCAATGACATGCACTATGGTTGCCGTTTTGTGAGATCTACAGCTAGTGTACTAACTTATATATGACAGGAGCTTAGTTTCTAGAGCAACAACCCCTAACATATCAACGGCTTTTGATAGAGTATGACATTAAAGTCTACTTCACAAGTCCGCCAGCTATGGATTAGCTTTATATGGCCTCTCAACTGTTAAATCCTTCCACTCTTATAGTCTTATAAGAGTAGGCGATAAGAAGAAATAGAAACTAATTGTTTTAAAGCTTACGTCCCTCAGGTTTCTATCCTGGGCCCAACTTTCTTCCTGATCCTAATCAATAATCACCCAAATCACATTTTTAGGTCATTCTTAGACATTTATATAGACGATACTACAATAGCAACACTTCAAATACCAGTAGTGACCTAGATCTTTCTGATTCCCTCTCTTTTGATCTTAAGAACGTGGTGCAATGAGGAGAAAGGTGGCTGGTTAATTTTAATCCATCGAAAACAAAGCTTCTCTTCTTTAATCATAATCGCTCTGGCACTCATCACGCAGTAATTGAAATGAATGGCTCTCGTCTAGAGGAAGCTCTATGCTTGACACGCTCGTAAAGCTAACTTTCTCTCTTAATCTGAAATGGAACATGCACATCATATCTGTTGCCAAAATCATTGGAAAAATGGTTGGATAACTATTTTCATGTCAAGTGCTCGACTGAACTCTTAACTATGGCTCTCCTTTGATAAACTTTTATAAAAGACTAGTTAGAACCACTATGTATGATTTTCCCCATTCTTTATCTGTGCTTAAATCTAAGAGTAGATTCCATGAACAAAGCTTCTTTCCAGAACTCCCCGCCTGTGGAACACGGTACCACTGGCCTACTACCTGATAAACATGATAGCCTTTAAGATCTACGAGAGAGATAAACCTTCTGCAAGGCCTGCAACAACACGTTCTTTTCACTAGCTGTCAAGCGACCCTCTTTAGGAAGTTTGGGAGACCTACAATAAAGTGATACACACTGTAAATTACCAGAAAATAGAAAAAATTAGCATAACTTTCAAAATCTTTGTTCAAATTCCACAAAAATCAGGGAAATAAGGTCCCTTGCTCTGTTCTTCCAGATTACCAAATTTCACTCCTCTGCATTTCATAGCCATTTCAAAATTTAAAAAATATTGACCTGCAATAAATGGATACATAGGGTTTATAAGCAAATGATTCATAACTTTGAAATAATATTGATATAAATTAAATAAAAAATGCATTACAAATAATACATTATCACATGCGTTACCTTTGCTATTTTCTGTATATTATCTGAATGTTTCTTTCCCGTGTGCGGAATATTTTCATTGCATTATATAGCAATGGTTCATGCAATGCACACAGTTGTTCAAAATATGTGCATTACTCTCTCCCGCTCTCATTTATATATATATATATATATATATATATATATATATATATATATATATATATATATATATAAATATATATATATGTATATATATACATATATATATGTATGCATATATATTTGAGTTTGTGTGTATATAGGGAGAGTGTGACGAGAGAGAGATAGTACGAAAGAGAGCGAGGGGGCAAATAAGCATAGAGTTAAAATAAGATATAGATTAATAAATCAATATTAATCTGTCACACGTATAAAAAAGGTAAGCGCATATTTGTGGAAGAGGTAAATTTATTACTTTGACATTTGTAATAATTTTATTTCTAGCGGAAATGATGCTGTTTGACTTTAAAAAGAATGCAGACAAAAAGAATGCGAAATGATTTACTTAACTGGGTACATGAGCACTTTATAGTTCCTATTTTGTTAATCTGTTTTTTTTCTTTTACTTGTTTGTTTTGGGGACCCAGGAAATACAAAGTGGCTAAATGAACAAATGCCACTGAAGCCATTATTTCCCGGGGTCTTCACTTTAGATTTGGCCGGCAGCTTTTTCCCGCTATATGTCATTTCTCGTGTTTTCGAACCTTACATTTCATAGACGATTATTTTTTGTAGCATTATTGATTCCGTTCTTTTATCTTGCTTTTGTTTCCTTTACTTTCCTTCCTTCAAAACATGAAACTGATTATAGCTAAGAAATGTAGGATCATATTATTATGTATGCATATATATATATATATATATATATATATATATATATATATTAGCTACACATATTCTAAATAACATGTAATTTGTTTACGTTTCTAAGCTCGCTGAGACTATATTATAACCTCAAAAAATCAAACTATATAACCAGTTATAGCGGTTCCCAAACCCTTCTCATCTTTCACTATGTCTTTCTCTATAGCTTTTGTTTTCGCATGAAGAAAAAAACAAACAAATATTTTATTTAAAAAAAATGAAATATATATTCATAAAATAATTTTCGACGAAAAAAATGGTTTTACTATTTTTGAATCCTACGATGTTTTCTCTTTTCTCTAAATATAATCTTATTTTTAGTTGTTCTTTCATTTCATTAATAAATGCTGGTCGGAATTATCTATTCAATTGACGTCTTTTTAATTTCTTTTATATGTCTAATGCTTTTTGCTTTACGACAATGCGGGTCGAGGACAGCAGATTACTGAAATTAGTCAAGGGATAGAGATTCATATAAATCTTGTATTTGTATAGTGCACGTAAAGAATAGCTCGGTCGAGCTGTACAATCGAACCAAATCTAAGTCAAAATTAAAGATACCTGTCGTGCAAAAATGTATCTGTGATAATTCCTACTAATTCGGTAATCAACTTCACTTCATAAATATAATAGCTCACCCCGTTAAAATTGTGAAGCATCGTCTCTCCATGTAAGCTGGTAGTGTTAGTCGAACTCGATGAATAATTATTTTGCCAAAAATGTTATATCAGTTAGTTTATATAAAATAAAATTATAAAACTAATCAGAGTAAATGCTCGAATATTCTTTATGTACATATTGTTTGAATGAAGCAATTTTTATATACTAGAGTATCCCAACTGCCAATTAAAGCTCAAATGACGAACTTGCGTATATGAACACAACTGAACATTCCCGCTTTACTATAAACGAGCTTTTAGAATTATTTTTTCTTTATGTTTATTCTGTTGATCAAAATGGTATTAAAATGAAGCAGGATCTGACTTGGGTTGGGAAAAAAGAACTATCTTAATGTGTAGCACAGAGAAAAAGTGAACTTTTTGCATCAAACTCGGTTATTCCGACAATACCGTCTTTTTTTATATAAATAATCATTAGAAATACTCTGCATGATGCAAATAACATCAAAATAATTTCAATATGACGGTTTGTATTGACAGACGACAGAAAATCCAATTTCGTTCTGTTATTACGCGAAAAAATAGCAATTTCGAAGATTCATTTTCGGACAATTGGTTAGAAATATGTGTGTAATTTGAGGAAATGTCACGAATATTTAGATATGTTTATTAATTCTTGTTTTTGATGAAATAAAAACAGAAATTAAAGAACAGGGAAACACTTAGCAATGATGAGTATATGGCTGTGTTTACGAGTAATTAAAAATTCCAATGGGTATGGTTTCACCTAATACGGGCACATATGCTTAATAACTCATGCACGCAAAAACATATCTGTTTAAATATGAAAACACGTAATCTAATTTAAATTAAGTTAAGGTGCGATTATGCAAATATCGAATTTACATAATGAAGATTATAATGTCGTGACTCTATTTTGCATTTTGGAATGCAGAGAGCTACATAAAGATGCAATATAAACTTACGTTTCTGACATTTGGAGATGAGGATTTATTATTCATAATCTACTGATCTTATCTTGAGTTCCATTTTTACAACATTTCGGTCGATATAACCTCCGATCTACAATTTCCTGTGGTGCAGTGGTTGGAGTACTTGAAAAATCAATTGTAAAAGTGATATTCTCCTGAAGGTTATGGGCGATCGATATATATAATAGCGAATAGAGAGCATGCTTCTCTCGTGAAGTACATAATAGGTTCCGTTGGCAATTTCGTCCAAATTTGGCAGAAACATTCCTAAGTTCGACAAGATACACTTGAAGAAGGAAGACAGCCGTTATAAGTATAATAATGTTCTTGTTGTTTTTTTTTAAAAATCCCTCCCACCCTCTCTATAAAATGTATTAAGTGGATTGCTACTACCACCCCCTCTGGTTTTTTGACGGTCGAGGCCCGATTCTTTTTCTTTCTTTTTTTATTTCAGTATCAAAAATGTAATTGTCTAGTTTAGATGCTTGAAAATACCATAAGGTTGAAATAAATTATTGCATCGACAATTATGTAATTTCCGTGTTATATTTTTATGTTATTGCTCTATTTACCACATTGAGCTCTCATACCCGGATTTCCTCCTGGAATTATTCCATTATAACACCATATATATATGTATATATATATATGTATATATATATATATATATATATATATATATATATATATATATATATATATATATGCATTTCTTTGGATATGGACTATTTGGTGAACAAAAATAAAAACCCAGGACTTAAAACAAATGTGCAAGTAAGTGTATGCCTGGACACCATCCGGATTTAGTGTTACACATTTTTTCAAATAAATAGCCACTATTACATGCAGTTAGTGTCTGCAGAATATTTATGGGTTCATGAAACTTGCATACCAAGTATTTGACAGAAAAGTCTATTAAAAAAACTAATTACGTCCAAGTGTGTGTCAAGGGTGTATTACAAGCTAAGATATTATGTAATGTGGATATATATATATATATATATATATATATATATATATATATATATATATATATATATATATATATATATATATGCGATTTGTCTGTGCGTAAATTGATAATCGAAAAAATCCAAATAAAGAAGAGAGTCCGAATTTTACCATAGTTAACAGTTTTATACAAGCTAACATCACAAGAACATTTGAGAAGTTGTATTACCGCACAAGCAAAAAAGCACAACCTATAAAATAAACTGTAGAATTTTTATAAGACATGAACGCGTTCAAAATTAATGTTTCTTTTAATGCACTTTTGGACCATGATACTTGACTTTTGTAAGTTTAACTTTAGTTCAAGTGATAATGTAACAATAATTTCATAACATAAACAGTTGTTTCTTGGATAAGACAGGGTCGTATTTGAAATGAATATTTCTGTTTATGACAGAATTAAATATTGACGCTTGATTTTTGCATCTTAAACTTTAAGTGGAGCAATTATTTACAGATAAATTTACAGTACAGCATAGTGGATTTTTAAATACAAGATATTGTGGACTAAGTTTATGTGGGATGACACGTCAAGCTTCCTCTCGGTACATTGTGAGGGTGGGGTCACTTACTAGAGAAGGTAATCAATCGATTTGATTAAAAATCATTTTACCGATTTCGATGACAATAAAAGTATGTGAGAATGGAACATTTATTGATCCGCATTGAATATTAGACAATGTTGGTTCTCCCTGCTAGCGATTATATATATATATATATATATATGTATATATATATATATGTGTGTGTGTGTGTGTGTGTGTGTGTGTGGCAAAATGTTTTCCATTGACTATTTAAATGAAATTCAAATCGTCACTTTATAGTAAATGTATTTAGGTAGCCAAAAAGATATATTCGTTTAAAAAAAAAAAGAAAACACCTACAGTATGTGTAACTTGTATTAAGTCTTCGAAGTAATCGCTGTCAGCATCGGCATCCTGTACCTTTTGCCAACATGTCTCCTGTCGTTCAACTCCCGTCCGGTAGACATTGAGTATTTTGGAAGTAAAGAGGTCCACGTGGGTTTTGCTTCTATTATCAAAGGATTTTTTTTATTAAAATGGTTAACTAACCATTAAAAAAAAAAAGATGTTATAAACCGATAGCGCAATTCATGTGAATAAGGGGCTTTCCACAAAATCTCCCACCTAATTTGCTTATTGGGATGCTTAATCACTTGCGTGACATGCAGTCTGGTGTTGTTTAGCAAATCTTTGCAAAGAAGCAAATCTTTGCTATTCACCAGGTAAACCTTCGAAAATGGCACATATATTTACAGTTATTTACATAAGAACGAGCAATGGAAGTGGAGGTGACAAAAACACCAAATATTAATGAAATTTTAAGTGAATGTTTATAATAATTATTTTATTTTATAATTTGTCATTTGAATATCCTTAGAATTTCCCTACACGCCATTTTTTTAAGGAAAAAATGCGCTTTGTTATACCCAAACTCGAAACTCTCTGACGAGAAGATAAACTCGAAACTCTTTGACGAGAAGACGAAGATAATCAATAAGGAAATTTATCCATTTATCTGATCGAAAACTTTACTGACGTTGTTCAAGAATCTTTTTAATTTTATTTTTTGTCGTTGTTTGTTTGGTTTTTGAATGAGATATAGTTTTTAAAAAAAGACTCCTTCAATAAATTATATTTTAAAATGTTTAAATTAACTTTTGGGGGGGACTCTTTTTAAAATTATATGTTTCTCTGTATTTTGTTTAGGTTTCTATTTTTGAGCGATTATCTAGATCCCCAAATGTGATCCTTATATGTCGGATATTTTCTTGTTCTCACGTTACACTCGAAAGACGAAGATGTCCGATTGGAAAAAATAATCATCTAAATATTTAGTCGTTTAATTACTAAGAAATTCACATTTTATGACTGATCGAACCGCAATACTTACTCGGCCATCATTTATAAATACGGAGACAACACAATTCGAACAATGGATAGCAAAATAAACCGTATGAAATATACAATTTTCATTACAAACTCAAAAGATAACGATCTTTTGAGTTTGTAATAAAAATTGTATATATTATACAGTTATATGCGTGAAACCAAACATATTTATCAATTTCATATCGGACATTGTTCTTGTTCTCATGTAACTACTACTACTTGTTTTTTTTAATTGATTAACATTATTAAAATAAGTTAAATCACTAAAATCCTATCCAATCAATGTAGAAAGCAATTCTCTAGAAAAGTCGATTTCATCTATTTTAAAACAACGGTAAATAAGTTTAAACTTTTTTACAATATTTTTAAATAATATCTTCATAAGAACCGGCCAAAAATTATTTTTTCAATCGATATTTATTCAATAATGACCCGATTTTCCTACCTAGCAAAATGGATTAATCTTTCGTGGACGAATCGTCCTTAATTCATATGGTTATATAAGCATAAATACGAGAAGAAACAATCAATTACTTCTTATTATTGAAATATCACCCTCAGCATTTAAATTATCTGTGAATGAAAAGGAAAGAAGCATTATGCAACTATCGAATGGCTGTTCGCACTTGAATGAAACTAATTTTACAATTACGCTAATGAGGATGGGTAACCCTTGTGAAACGTGATGACATTTTTAAAGTTGATTAGATGAATAGCACCTGCCTTTTATTTTTATTCTTCGTTTTCTTTATAAATTAACTAATTAACCTTTGCCCTTTTCCTCGTTCTTTTATATACTCTTTTTGTAAATAGGGAACTTTTTCGGGAATTTTGTATTATAAATTCATTCATTTGTACCAATCTGAATCGTCGAGGAAAGTATTTACTTGATTAAGTTTTTATTCTTGTATTCATTTCATGTAAAATAAAAACTTTTAGGGAAAATGTATTAGAACATTTATCTATTTCATACGCAGTCACATACTGATACTAAAAAGAGCTCTATGTTGGTTTCAATAAAAAGCGGGGCAATGTTGGCAGCTGGTTTGGCTGCCCCATACCCAGCATTACAATCTTCAAAGGAAGAAAAATGAAAAAAAATATATAAATAAATAAATGCGACATGTTGTACACATGTGTACCTATTAAAGCAATATGTATGAATATATAATATATAATCATCAACGGACATATGTTTCGTCGTAAAACATAGTAAAATTCGAAATTAAGATAGTATCGAGCGAGTCACAAACTCTTTTAGGGCAGTGTGAAAAGGTGTATGGTATTATAAAATACATATACATTTTCTATTTATGGTATGCATTATTTACAAATATTTGATCATTTTACATAAACACACCCCTCAATTTATGCAAATATTTAAGTATATCCTTTCATGGAACAACACTGGCAAAACGGCATTTCGACACAATGAAAATTAGTCTGTGTGCAGCTTATATAACAGAGTTAATTTATTTTCCTCACAAAATAATTCAAAATGTAACCATTAAAAGCTAAACCCCTGCCAATAAAATGAGCACACTCCTTAGAGAAATTTGAAATACACCATGTTAACTGTCAATATTTTTGTAGCAAACATCATTATTCAGAAGTGTATTTAGTCTCCTGATCATGTAGTTTGCCAGGGTTTCACAAGTAGCCACTAAGATGCTTTTCCACTCTTCTACGATGATGGTTCACCCCCACTCTTCAATATTTGCAGCAATACTGACAGCATTTCTACGCCGATCTTTCAAAGCAATCATTTGCTGTGATGCTAAGAACGTTCGCCCAACTCCTTTGGGCGACCTACTTAATATCTGTTCTGAGTGATCTCTGCTCTTTCAAAACGATGAATTAACTTAGCTGCTACAGCTCAGTTTCAGGGAATTAGCAATCTTCTTGTAGCTGTGGCCATCTTAATATACGTCTTAGGATCCTCAGAGAGTTCTTTGCCATGTGGTGCTATGTTGGAACTTTCATTGGCCATCATGAGAGAGTGTAAAAGCTGCACTAAAAATTGGAACACACCCTATGCACACATGGGCATAGTAACACTAGTTAGTCACATGACATTTTAGAGGGGAAATGACTGACAACACTCAATTTAGACATTTAAGGGTGAAGATTTTAAAAGGTGTACTCACTTTTGCTGGCAAAAGGGTTAAGCTTTTAATGGTTATAATTTGAGTTATTCTGAGGAGAAAGCAAATTAACTCATACATTAGCTGTGCACAAACTGCTTTACATGGTGTCAAATTGTCATTTTGTAAGTGATATCTCATAAAGAGATATACTTTAATATCTGCAGAAATGTAAACGATGTACTATCGTCTGTGATACACTAATAAATATATATATATATATATATATATATATATATATATAAATATAAATATAAAGATTAATTTTTCTCGTTCTAACATTGATATTAAAAGTCTACTTTTTCTGTTAAAAGTTTATTAAAACGAACTTTTTAATATACTTTCATCGATATACGATGAATTTCATTAAGATTTACTAATTTGCATATTCCCTTGAAAAAAAACGAGCGTTATTAATAAATAATTCAGTTTTATAGTTGCTAACTAGATCATTGGTTTCATTTAAATATTACTCTAATCTTTTTATGCATAGTTTCTACATAGCATATAATTGCATTTACGATGAAAACTTTCTAGCATATAGGCTTCTAAGTATACACACCCACCCAAATATATACACACACACACACACATATATATATATATATATATATATATATATATATATATATATATAAGTGAGATTGTCTCCCTGTATGTGAAACGTTTCTACCGCACTTTTCTCTACAGACCTGACACTTTATATATAATATATTTGGACACCGAAAACATCTTGAATTTTGTTTTTAACATGTAAAATAGTTGCAGAGGGATCAACATTGAAAAATGTTGGCAGGAGAAACTCTACTAAATTCAGAAGCTGCATGTTTTTAAGTTGGAGTCGCATAATTTTCAACCTTTTATTCGATCTGGCGATAGATCAGAAAAAACGCTGAAGTCTGAAGCTCTAAATAACGACTAAGCTGGAACGTTGAATGTATTGGTTTCGATTTCAGCTAATAATACCGAAGTCATGGTTTTTTACTTTTGTAATCATAACTATATTACGTACAATATAATAATTGATAGAAAATTTGCTCTATAGTAATAAATATGAAATTTAGGCGGTTAGGCCGTATCAGAATGTAAACTTTGGTTACAATCGGACTGTTTCTTATTTTTAGTATTATCGAAGGCATTCCGATATAAGCCTAACAATATCCCTGAGCACAGAAAATACATTTGTGTAAAATCTCGAAAATGTTAGACTTGCCGTTTCTGTGTAATCACACACAAAAAAATTGTCTTTTATATGAAAGTAGATAGATAATTTATAAATTAATAAATTGAATTAACAGAGAGTTCTCTACAGTAGTACAATGGTCAGTGGGAACAATCACTGCAGGAAAGCATAGAAAGATTCGTTTGGTTACACTGCGGTGCGTTCCTGACCAGAGCAGGCAATCAATCAATTTGATTTTAAAATGGGCGACTTCACTGATTTCGAAGTATTGGAAGAATGAAAATGCGTTAATCCTCAGTTAATCTCGAGCAATATTGGATCATGCTCTCTCTCTCTCTCTCTCTCTCTCTCTATTTCCCTCACACACACACACACACACACACACACACACACACACACACACACACACATATATATATATATATATATATATATATATATATATATATATATATATATATATGCACACGCTCGCTCGAAAAATACACTTCCAAGAATGGGAAAAATTACTTTCCTGAGCTGAATTTTTTTCTTCTACTTTACGTTAATGACGAATCTTAATTAATTTTTTGAAATTTTCATTGAAAACTCTTATATGCATTTTATTCTAAAAATGTTCAAACTTAACAAAGAATCAATGTCTAATGATTATAATCAAATTTTATGAATGAGATATTTTAGGTTACATATTGGAGGGTGCGTCGATATTATGATCACTAAAACCGTTTAAATATTCGAAGAATCTAAAATTTAGAAATCATTTATTATTTGATGTCAAGTATTCATTGATAACATTTAATAAAAATTGTAGATATTTGAGTTTTCACGAAGATTTTCCAATGCTCTTTCTTAATATTGCATTGGATTAAAATTAGACTAACTGTAACAGGGATTATCTTTTTTTTAATTCAATTTTCACCCCTTTTAAGGAACAGTGCCGCTTTGGAGTAAGAGGCTACTATCGGGGACATCAGTTGCAGGGGTATTATAAAGAGAGATGAGTACCAAGATGCTTGTTCATATTACACTTGAACTTCTGCATGTCAGTACAGGTAGAAAAGCAGAATCCAAGAAGGGAGATCTTCTGGGAAGAAACTATTAGAGTAGAACGCCTTCTTACACCTAGAGATCTCTACTGTGAAGGGGTGGGATTTATCTGCTTGTCGGGTTTGTCGGGGGTATTCACATCGAGGGGGTACAAGTGCGTGTAGTTCGTCAGAGCATTCACCATTAAATTACTTATAGAACAAGCAGAGGGATGCAACAGTTCGTCGATGGGACAGAGGCTGAAGCCTAGATGAAAGTTCAGGACCTATCATGTTGGCGACTCTCTTTTGAACCCTGTCGTGGAGTGAGAGACAAGAAG
Source organism: Euprymna scolopes (assembly GCF_053919585.1). Lineage (NCBI taxonomy): Eukaryota > Metazoa > Mollusca > Cephalopoda > Sepiida > Sepiolidae > Euprymna > Euprymna scolopes. The sequence continues at coordinate 134,912,373 of NC_136489.1, forward strand.
TAGATGCGCCAGCTCAAATGTGACAACAGTACTCCATACATGGGCAAATGGTGGCCTTATAGAGGTACAAGATACTTTCAGGCGGAAGTAGTTTTCAAGCACGGTAGAGAGAGCCCACCTTCCTCGCAGCAGACTTGACAATGTTCTCAATGCATCTATTCCAGTTCATGTTCCCTGTAAACGTAAGGCCGATGAGTTTAAAGGAAGTACTCCGAGTCATGTGTTCTTGGTCATGACTATTCGTGGTAAAGAAGATTTCTTGTAATTATTGAAGGAGACAAGCTTAGTATTGGCAGCATTGAACGTGACTATCCATTTTTGTCCCCATTCCACTACAGATTTGAGGTATCCCTCTAGTGTTTCTGCCATTTCCTTGGACTTTGGTTCATTTGTTTCCCCTCGTGCCTGTTATAGAGAATGGTGTCATCAGCAAATATATCCATCTCCGAAACAATTTTATCAGGGAGGTCATTTATGAATATCAAAAATAATAAAGGCCCAAGGATAGACCCCTGAGGTACTCCCGCATTTATATCATATTTTTCAGATGTACGACTGAGGACAACCTGGATTTTTTCTCTTACTTAAGGATTCAATTGCATTATGTATTTTCAAGTGATACCATATGATCTACTTTTCCTTAGTAGACTATCGTGACATACCCTGTCAAAAACCTTACATATATCGAAGGGGACCCTCTACCCTCGCCTGTTTTGTCCAGCCTAACTCCATATTGTTTGTCGATCAGGAGTTTAGCTGCTGTAAGGTGATGGACTAGAGCTTGATTAATTAAGCACTCGATATTTTGACGAAACGTGGTAGAAGGCTAATGGGGCGATAGTTTAATGGGTCAGTTTTTTCGCCAGAATTCTTGTAAATTCGTACCACAGAAGCAGCATTCCAGCAGTCAGAAAAACAAGATTTGTTTACGCATTTATTGAAAAGTTTGGCGAGAACTGCAGCAACCTCAGCGGAGGATTTTATTAATAGCACAGCCGGGATGAGATCCGGTCCACATGCTTTTGAGGTATCTAGATTTTTTATGATACCATGTGCCTGAGAAGGGGTGATTTTCAAATCTGTCTACAAGGAAAGTAAGGGAGGGAGTGATGTACCGGGTCCAATGTGGAGTTTGAGGCAAACCGACTGGCAAATAGGTTAGCCTTCTCGGTTGCCGTGCAAACAACCTCAAGATTGTTTGATAGTGAGGGAATCGTTGATGCCCATTGTTTACAATGCTGTTGTAGTTTTTTTCAAAAATTACGGGTTCCTAATTTCTGTGCTTCGATGCGTTTTCTGATGGTTTCAGTGTATTCCGTCTTAGCTGTCGCTATTACTCTCTTACAATTACTTCTAGCTTCTATATACTTCTGTCTGTTTGAATTGGACTTATATCAGTTGAATCTGCGGTACGCATGCTGTCCTTGAGCAATGGCAGCTGCACAAGTAGAAGTAAACCCTTGGAGCGAGTGGGACTTTCTACAGAATTTCCTTGTGAGAACATGTGCTTCAGTTGCAGTTTTGAACCATTCAGTTGTCTCATTTGCGCACTGTTCAGTTGGAAGAGAAAAGATGTTTTCCCATGGGGCATCTCTGATGAGATCCCTGATTGTTTTCCAGTCAGCTTTTTTGTAATACCTCGTTGTTTTGAGCAGTGGGTTTTCAGCTTTGGGTCAAGAATTAAGGGCGATTTCTACCATTATCACAGCGTGATCAGCATTCCCGAGTGGGCTGTGGGCATTCGTTGTACAATCATCGGGAAATGTGGTCAAAAATAGATCTAGAAGTGAGGCATGCTGATTTTGCTGGTCTGGGAACCGTGTTGGAAATGTAACCGTCTGTGATAGGGAATGATATATAGAAAAGCTATGTGTTATGCCACCAGCTACGTCTGTGTAAGTAGATAATCTAAGCCAGTTACTGTGGTGGGCATTGAAGTCACCAAATACATGTACTTGTGCACTAGTATCAAGGGAAAGTGCTGTATCTATGCTGCCAGAGACTTTGTTTATTAGGATAAAGGCCTGGTCGTCTGATTCAAATTTTGCTTCTCTAGTCACTGGGAGGGTGTTACGAATAGAGAATCCAACCCAGTGCATGTGGCAGAGTCCTTACGGCAGAGTGGGAGATAACCAGGCATGTTAAAGTGGCTAGAGGGAATGGAGGCGTAACTGTGTTTCAAAAATTGTATATGACTGGTTGGAAATAGTTACATGCTCTTATCTCGATGGAATAATATATAAATTACAGTTTCCCTAAGATATTTGTGACTGATTTGATTACTACTGTAGTAATGAATTTCATACTAATAATTAGAAATGATGACACAACACTAGCCATAGCTTTTTGTAAATATGAATTTAAGCTTGAAAATTATTATGCCAAAAGTATTCAGAAATTATGTAACGAAACGACATTAGATCATGCTATTTAAAATTATGGATTATTGCAAGCAATAATTCGGACCAATCGATCCCTCATCGTTCTTAAAACCTTTCTAGCAGTAAATTATCTCGCTATTTCAAAGCAGTAGTTATGTCCATAACTCTAAATTAATATATGACAAATGATCAGTAGTAACGTGCTGTCGTGAAATTAGTTTGACAAATGTCTGTACAAATACTGTAATTCATTTGTAAAATCTGATATGTGAAGTCAGATTCCTCTCATATTTTATTTAAAAGCAATGAATTTTTCAATGATCTAATACTTTTATTATCCAGTGTTAAACGTAAGATCAATTCTTATTTCTCCCCTCTCTATATTGCTCCCTTTTCATCTTTAAAATCGATTTCTCTCTAATATTGACTGTTATACCTGCGAAAAGCCGTACTATTATTCAGTGTAAAAAATAGTTATATTAATCATATGATTTTTCCTTAATGAACGTTTAATGGTCTCTTCTGTGTTCCGAAATGACCTGAAGTTGTTTTTATGAAACCATGGGTAAATTTGTATGTATGAACCGTAATATATTAACTGTATGTATACACAGGGTGCCTTCAATAATTTCCAGACTATTTTCGTACGAGTACTTTTATTGATAATAGACACATAAATATCCAGTTCTCTTCGAAGTAATCTCCTCTGGCTGCAATGCACTTTTATCGTTCCAACAACCTTTGGAATGTCCCATGGAAGTTTTTTGTGTGTGTGAGTCTCTTTCTTTTCCTCAATTGTCTTATAAAGACAGCCTCTAAGGATTTTGTTTGAGCTTAGGGAACAATCAAAAATCACAGTGAGCAAGGTCTTAAATATAATGGGCTATAACCACGTTGCTTCAACGACTAATGTTGCCTTGATTATGACAACGTTTTTCTTTCTGATCTTCTCTTTGCAGTCTTTGGACAAACTTCGCACACATCTTCCGCATCTTCAGTTCCTCACAAATAATTGTGTTTACAGTTCCCACACTGACATCAAATCATGCACGTATTGTTTCTATAGACACACGACCGTCCGTATCCATGAAATTCTTAATTTGGCCAATCAACTATGGTATTCTGATTTTTTACTCCTCCCACACCTCTCATCATCATTTACAGACCCCCTACCTTCCTTGAATCTCTTATGCCACTCAAAAACTGGTGCATGATTAACGCAGATAGTCCAAAAGCAGTCTGAAGCATTCAATACATTTCTCTTTTCTTCAGAATTCGGCTCGAATTCTGATCTCGGTCGATTACATTCGCGATTATTAATGTAAGTCTTTCTCGGTGTCACATCACCATATTTGCTTAAAATGTAAATTTTACAAAAACTCATATTTTATATTGTATCGAATGTTGTATTGTTATTAATACTCTCGGTTTCAAAAGTAAAACTAGACGCTCAATAGCAATAAATTAGACATATGTTTAAGACATAATTTTATTGCATATTGTTTTCTAAAGTGTTCTTACGTCAAGCTGCAGTTCTGAAATTAACCAACTGTGACAATCAGGCGTTAGTAGGGTGTATTCTAATACAAACATCAAGTATGTAACGGGGACCAATTGTATTATATATAATGTTTAACGAAATATAATGACGGACATAGTCCCCCACGAATTTTGCCAAATATGGTTTTTTGATAGCAAAATTCATTTTTCGATAATCTCTCCAAAATTTTCTCCACGAATCACTATATATTAAATAATGTTGGTTACATATTTTTGGAAAAAATTGTTAATCTTTTATTTGCTTGAATATTTTCACCTAATAATTTTTACTTTTAGGCTACTGCTAACAATAATAATTGCATAACAACTCTGATATAGTTGCAAAATAATTACACGATTTGAACTGTTATAGGAGATTTTGAAATAAAACTCGTGTGTCGAGATGTGGAGTTAATTATCGATGGAAGTATATTGTGAAAGCAATTTTCAACATTTCGAGAGTGATTAAAAATATATAATAAAGCAAATGGTTGTAAAGTGATCTAGTAAGAATAAAAAAGGAAAGATTTTTGCAAGAGGTTGCACCTGCTCAAATCGATATAATCTATTATAAAAAATCTTGTTCAGAAAAGAAAAGAACTACTATTTTGAATAGAATTTACGTTTAAAACATTTTCTTCGTCTTATTTTTTCCTAATAAAAGACGTTGCATGAACTCGTTTTTACCTATGCATAACGCGACGCTACAGTAGAGTGGGTTATCAGACCATTATGTTTCTATATCATTACTGAAATGCTTTCGTTTAAATTCTTCGAATTCACGATTTCTCGAAAATTCCTGTAAATTTTCCGTATTTTCTATCTTTCCCTTCTTACAAGTTTTTCTTCTTCCTTTATTTGTCTGCCCTCGTTTTTCTAACAGTTTCCGACAGAACGAAAATCTTCTTACAAATAAACGGAGTTTTAATTACACAGTCCCTATTTTTATTAAAACTAATTTGGCTTGATTTAAATATTTTGAGATATGAATTATTTAAATTCATATTTATTCTGACACTAAACCCTGTGTATCGCTTTATCGCAAATCATTATTTATTTTTAATTTTGAAAATGCTATTACATGCAGAGAAGTGAAATTTGGGACACTGGAAGAGCATAACAAGCTGTCTTATTTAGAATTTTAAGAAATATCTTTAAAATTATGTCCTTTAATAAAGCGATACACAATGTTTATACGTGAACATTTTCTCGTGAGATAATTTCATTTGTAGCACTGATTATTAGATAGGTCAATATGCCATTTATATGTACGTATTATATATTTGTCAACAGAAAACGACACGCCATTTCTATGTACACTTATTTTGACGCTTTTTATTCGCCAATCAATTTTCATTTACTGGATAAAAAAACAGCAATTCTTAAACTGTCAAACACGTTTTGGATTTCTGATACGCTTAAACACATTTAATACTTGCTTGATTTTTCAATTCTCGCTCAACAGAATCTGTTTCATATTAAATATGATAGAAAAATAGATATTTTACTTTATTTGTTTTTCTCGGATGAAAATGCAGTAACCGGGGCTCGAATATTTTTTGCGTGTATATGCACCGACATTTTTAAAAGAAACTACAAATACGACATATTCTATGTGATTAATAAGGATATGGCAATCAAATTTTCTTTTTCTTGTTTTAATTCTCAGGTATATAGCCATTCATATCTTATGTTTTTTTTATGTAGAGAGATATGATCCTCAGTTGATTGTGTCTAATCGTGTCGAATATATACTCGAGAGTAAAAACAATGAAAAGAATCTGCTGTTGTCATAGTCCTAGTGATTAATGCATGTGGGTTGATGATTGTTTTTTCACATCCATTTATAAAGGTGGTACTGTAATCATTGATGTACAAAAAACTAGTATACATAAATTTAATGATACTTGCTGAAGATTATTGATAAAGCTTTACAAATGTCGGTAAGACATCAAAGATGGCATATAATATGGATAATTATTCTTTTATGTTGAGTCAGTAAAAACTTCTTTTTTTACATTTTAACAGTAAGGCATACTTAAATTTTCTGTGAAATTCCAAAAAATAAATAGAATTATGTTAGTTAACTAAATTGTTCTAGAATTACAACAAAACATATTAGTAGAAGCTAGAGGCTTCATGTAGGCATTTCGTGGGTGAAAAACGTTTAAAAGATTTGATGAGTAACAAATAAATAAAAATACATCCAATAGTTGCCCCAATCTGTGCTTGCAGATAAAGATGCAAGAGCTTTTTTCTAGACAGAAATGCGTTAAATAAAGTAAAAGACAATAAAACTTGATCGATAATAACAAAACTACAAAAATGTACGATTATCTGCTTAAGGGCTTATCCTTTTTTCTCTCGAAAGTACACAAACACTTTAAACTGTTCTAGTTTTTCGAAACGATGAATGCTTTTTCTAGAAACTTTAGAGCTAGCATTAGATTTAAGGTCAATGAATTTTACAGTCTTTCTTTAGGTATTTCTGCATGTTTATTTTTTGAAAGGGCTAATTCAGCAGATTCCGACGCCGTATTTTCATTGCAGATATTCGTTGCTTAAAATCTCTTATTAAAATACACGTACTCTTTTCTTCAGAATTCAGCTCGAATTCTGATCTCGCTTGATCACATTCGCGATTACTTATGTAAGTCTTTCTCGGTGTCAAATCACCATATTTGCTTAAAATGTAAATTTTACAAAAACTCGTATTTTATATTGTATCGAATATCGTATTGTTGGTTCCCTCGACAAAAGGGAGGTCGACCTGTAAATTCACCCTTGTCCGCTCGTCTGTTCACACTTTTCTCAATAACTACGTCTTGGATTTTTTTTAATTATACACAAACATTAAACATGATATGAGTAAAAAGTAACAACGGATTTTCCGGGAAATCCAGTTGCCCCCATCCCTATCTAGGTGTTCCTTTCGGGTTAAAATGGCTAAAATTAACACTTTTGTGCTCATTAAAAAAAATTGATGCCTTGGATGATTTTTATAAAACTTTCTGAAAAGTTGTAACTAACCGAGTTCTATATAATTTTGTTTGTCTATACTTCGCGATAACTCTTGGGTATGCCTCGGGGACTGTTTTAGGGCGAATAAAAACACTCCATTTTTTAGACTATTTTACTATATTTGTCCAAAATTTTCTGTGTATGTCTATTTAGCAGTTTTGCATGGTGATGACCTCAAATTTATATATGTTAAAGCTTTGGGGACTTTTCGGGCTAAATGGGGGACGCAAATGATTGACTTAGTCGTTTCTTTCTTGCATGGGGCAGAACTCAAATTTATATATGTTAAGGCCTAAAACTGCACCGTTTGTTCATTTTGACCAGGATTTGACTCTCCTGGGGATGTTTGGCGTTTAATGGAGAGGGGCAAATGTTGAACTTAGTCATTTTTTATGTCTCGTTCACTGTGCACACATGGAGGATCATGCATGCTTCACTTGTTATTAATAAATTCGCTTTCAAAAGTTAAACACATATTTATTATACTATTTAGTTATAATGTTTATATGTTATTTGCCTCTTCCCGTTTACTATCTATTCCCAAATTAATCTATATTCACTAATCAAAATCAATAAAACGATACAAGTAAAAGAAGAGAATTTTACAATCATGGCTAATCCCCTCTCCCTCTATTTCTCCCTTTCTCTCATCATTGAAATGTTTACTATTTGACTCATAAGAAGCCGTATCCGATGCCGTCGAAATCTTGAAATCTTAATTATGCATTGTTGACCGATATCAAGCTTTGAAATAAAGCAAAAGTAGCTTCGTTACTTTGCCTACCAATTCCTACCTTCAATTTTGTTCGTCTCCACCTACTTTATCTTCTTCATGTTGTTATTCTAGCCAACACTCGCACGCTCAATTTTAATCAGTAGATATAATTTCAATAATATATATATATATATATATATATATAAGTAAAAACTTATAATTAAAACAAAAAAGCATTTAATTATATTTGAAGTGTGCCTATCCGATAAAGTTAAGATTCTCAAAGACATTTAAGGCTTTTTAAGATATTTTTCTAGTAATATTTATCCTAATTGTGTATACTTCTTTATGATCAATCTGTCCTCAAGATATGACATACATATGAAATATGATTGTACATGCGATGTAAGCAATCCAGTTATGTCTGTCTGCAATTGTGTAGTTACTTTTAATATTTAATATGCTATTTTAACCTGTATCTTTGTTGTAGAAGATTAAAGAATTGAGCGTATGTTTGTGCTATTTATTAATCCATATCTACAGGTCTCCTTTACCCCAAGCCAATGCGTGCCATTTATTGTTATGAATCCATATATTACCATGGTAGTAATACAATGTGACATGCAATTCACTTTTATAAAAATTATTAATCGCAATCTGATATAATATAAGATTGCATGTACATAATATCATCTCGATTATAATAGTAATTCTATTGTTCTTTAATACGTATGTCGTCAACATTTCCAACGTTAAAACAATTTGTGTATGTCTGATGCGATGATAAAATGCTTATTGATACATAATGGCAAACATAGGAGCTAATATTGACTAAAAAAACATTAAAATAAAATGTTAATTAAAAGTAACTTTTATAACTTTTTTAAATGTTGAATCATTTTTTGGCTTTTTATCATCTTCACATTGAAAACAAGTGTTAGTCAATAATATTCCTTTATTTAAATTTAGATTTCAGTACACTGTTAGCAATTACAGTATTGCAATCAAATATATTTTAATCGTATATAAGTACAATGGTTTTAAATTATTTGTGTATAATTTCAGTGGATTGACGACAAAAGCGATTTAATAACTATTATACACAACAACACTGGCTTATAAAAATAAAGTTTTAGCCTGAGGCAAGAATGGGGATAGTTGTTGTTTGTTAATTTGGATGTGCTGAATTCAAATTTATGAATAGTTTTGCTCTATCATCTAGTGTTCGGGATTTTAAATAGTCTAATTTTAGTATAAACAGAGAATATATGTGAATATTTCAAGAGTTGCAGCAGCTTATAAAAGATAAATCAGGATAAAGAACACTGATTGAATCAATATACTTGCATGACACAATTACACAATTCAAAGTAACAGAGACAGTCGAAAGTGTGTTTTCTTAGAAGATCTGGTGTATTTTGCCTTTGGAATGTCACGCAAGAGTATCCAACAGAATCTCCCACTATGCTGGGGGTCCATTTTCCTTGATAGTTGCTCTTCATATTCGTAATGTCTTGGTGGAATCTTTGGCCATGGTCATCACTCACTGCTCCAACGTTTGCCAAGAAGAAGTTGAAGTAGGAATGGAGAAAATCAATCTTTAGTGACATTCGGCACTCCATATCCTCATAAGACTTTAGCGACTTCTCAACACAGACTTCGTTATCTGGTACACGTACGTTATCAAGGAATCCACTACAGACCGACTTGAATGATTCCCATGCTATCAGTTCCTTTCCTTTAAGTTAAGAAGCTCCTTAAAATCAGCACTTGTCAGATCTAAGGTCCGACAAAGATGTCCTCTTTGAGCTTAGCAGCACTAAGACGTGGGAACCATTTTTATAGTCAAAATAGTAGAAGTAGGCGGTTCTGAGGAGGGAAATAATGGTTCGACGCTGTGCAAATGTTGTGAAGTTCCCATACACATAGCAGAAAGAATAGCCTTGTTTAGATATTGGAGAATCTGAAAATATAACAAAGTAAAACTAAATCATATGCAAGGCAATAAAATGTGCATTTAAGCAACCCAAAAGATGTGTAACACGATAGTTTAGGGACACCGACCTCCAGCGCCACCTACAACCGAGACAAAATGTTCCAATGACTTCCAGAGCACTACTGAGTGTGGATTGAGACTTGCAGCCTTAACTGTCAAAATCCGTCTATATATATATATATATATATATATATATATATATATATATATATATATATATATATATAGACGGATTTTGACATATATATATATATGTGTGTGTGTGTGTGTGTGTGTGTGTGTGGGTGATGCTATTACTTACATTTAGTGCATAATAACTAAAAAAATAAGCCAGAAGTCTCACAATATTAAATTTAACCCTGAATTCATGTATGCTTCTATGTACTGTATATGCACAAAATGAACACTATGCATATATAAAAAACTAGAGATTATGAGAAAGAACGGATCCCAAATTTGAATTCAGCGCCCCCGAATTAAGTAAAACGGGTATTTTTGTGCTTGCCTAAATTTCTTTGTAAACCAGTGTTATCAGTCGGGTTAGGGTTATTGTTACCAAGAAAGCTGTAAATAGTTTTTGGCAAAAATGTTTAGCTAAGCGTAGAGATGAAATTAAACGTAACAAATGCTATTTTTATTTCAAAAACCGTACTTTTATCATTTTGCGTTCTTTAATTTTATATCGTTGTAAATAATCTTTGCCGTATAAAGCTTACAAACAATTAAAAACTTTGGCTTAATATAGATTCGAGTATATTAAAAGTGACAAGAAAATTGCAGACATAACTTGATTGTTCATGTCACATGCACAACCATATTTCATATGTCATATCTTGAGCGCAGATTGATCATATATTAAGTAATATAAAGAATTAGCATAAATATTACTGGAAAAATATATTTAAAGCCTTAAATGGATTTGAGAATCTTTACTTTATCGGATTGATACGTTGAAAATATAGATGTTTTTCGTTTTAATTATTCAACTTTATAATTTCATGACATGTGACTTCGATTGTCATTTATTTTCTTTCTTTTAGATAATTAACATGCGCTGGTAAAACGCACATACACCACGCGCATAGAATCACACGCAAATATCCAAGGTATACATCTTACATCTCTTTCTCTCTCTCTCTTTCTAAATATATATATATATATATATATATATATATATATATATATATATCTGTGTATACAGAGAGAGAGAGAGAGAGAGAAAGAGGGGGAGAAAGAGAAAGACATTATTTCAAAATATTGAATGGAAATACAATATTCTGTTCGAAACTAGGCCTTTCTCGGATGTAATTAATCGCAGGTAATTATGAAAGATAATAATGAGTTTGATTTGGACCTTTCTCCCAGCTAAAATGCTGTTATTGAACTGCTCTTCCCATCACTTCCTTACATAAAACAAGCCAAATCCGTTGTAGATGATGTTAACTGCGCCTTTAGCCTACATATAAATGTAAAGTTATCGAATATATTTCCACTAACATAGAAATACATACAGAACTTTATAAATCTCGCAGTAATAATCTTTTAAAAGCAACGTGAAATTGTTGTATTTTTTGCTTTTTCCAACACAATAAAATATTAAAATTACATTTAAAAAAAAAATGAAATAAATATTGAAATACACCGAGATTCCGTTATGCTTTTAGTTCAGCCAAACATTTAATTTTCAAATTAATATTCGTTCCATGGTAACTGAAAGCTTCAGTGTGCATGTGCACGTCGGTTCAATTATATTGCAATTAAGAAATTAAAATTTTCTCCATAAAAAGTCAAGAAATATTGAGTCATCAAATTAAATCGCATCTAAAACAAACAGACTTTAAGAAAGAAACTTACATTACTGTGTTAGATTCAAATAAATACAAATCTCAGGTGTGTTCAGGAAAGAATATAAAAATGGATAAACAATCAATAACATTATATTCGAATTATATCGATGTCAGAAACATTTAACGGTTCGATGCATTTAACTAAATTGGATTTTCTATAAGCTCTCGAAAACAAAGTGTTTTATATCATTCAAACGTTTGAGAGATTTTGCTATAATTTTTTTTTAATAACCGTGTGAAGGGAAAGCAAAATATTACGTTTGCTCATAATAGTGTCTTCCATAATTTCACAGAGAAGTGTTAGGAAATGTTGTTTGCGCAGAGAAAACTTGTAACTAATTTCTAACACAGAATGGGTAAGTACAATTATATTAATACGCTTAGTGAATGATACACGAGAAAATTTATAATGCAAATCTATATACCAAGCTCTTATTTATTAAACTTGACACAGATCATCATCAGAAATTACTCAGTGACAATAATTGGTGGTGTTCCTTTAAGTCTGTTGTTTGAAAAACAAGTCTCCTAAGATTTCACGTACTCTTCACCTATCCAGGTAACATTGGCTTCTGCACTATTGCGACAGCCGCTTACCACTGATTTCTCTCTGGCACTGAAAATGTGATTGGAACAAAGTCTCCCCAAGCTCTCAGTCCTCTTCAAACTCATTCAATAGAGGTTTGATTAGTGATTAGTCTTCGGTATTTCCATCCTCTTTACTCTTCACAACCGTTTGTGGGGCGTCAGTTTTTGCCGGCACTATTATATTTGTTAAGGGGGCGTATGAAACTGTCAATTTTTACGTATCTTGGTTCCATAAGTTGTTTCCCAATATATTTAGTTTACTTCTGTAGCAATTTCTATGTGACAGGTTAGCATTTGTTGCAAATATGAGTTAGTTTCCTCACTTGGGCGTTTCCCTTAAGATTTCACATGTTTTAAGATGATTTGTCTATTCTTAGTCTTCTGTTTGATTCCGATTTCTCCTGATATATATTCCAAGTTTTGGGGTATTATTATTATTATTATTATTATTATTATTATTATTATTATTATTATTATTATTATTATTTATCCATTAGAAGTACCCTATCATCAAATATTTATGTTTGAGCACCACTTATGTTCTCTGGAGTCTGAGTGACTTTATTACTATTATTGGCTCACATGGAGCTTTCACACAAGTCAACAAACGATCTGATTGGAAACCTGTGGTGTTCTCTGGAAGTTGAGTGACAACAAGTCTCCCCAGACGTCCAGCTCTCTCCACCTCCTTCGATAGCATTTGCAAATGAATTTGCATCATCGCAACAGCTTCTTACCATTGATTTCTCGCTGGTAGTGGCCATTGGTTTATACTGGAATTTTAGTGGCACTCGGCCTCCTCAAGATCCCAGTTATATTTGCGCTTGTCCAGCCGAGGTCTGGCTAGCGCTCGCTCCTTGGGCTTTCAGTCCTTCTTGACCCTTCTCGGCTCTTTGGTATCACTTTTTTATTTGGGGGAATGGTAATGAAACAATGGGGCGGTGTATGATGGGAGTGTAGAACTTGTAGATATGCAGCTTCGGTGTTCTTCATTCCCTGTAACGCTTATTCGTTATATTGTCTTCTTGTATTATTCTCCGCGTCCAAGGGGTTTCCTTATTATTTCAGTCGTTTTCTTTATCGTTAGTGGTTGTACTTTTTCAGTTATTCCTCTGATTCCAATTTCTGACATTCTTTTTTCGAAGTTTTTCGGAATTGTTCCTAGTGCTCCTACTATTATCGGTACTATTTTGATTTTATTCATCATCCAAATCCCTTTTAACTCTCTGGCTAGCTCTGTGTATTTGCTTCGTTTCTCCTTTTCTTCCATACTCACCCTGTAATCAGCTGGTACAGCAAAGTCTACTATTTGACAGGATTTTTTCTTTCTTGTTATTATTACGACATCTGGTCTTCTTGCTTGGATTGGTTTGTCCGTCTGTATGTTCATGTCCCATAGGATTTTGTGGTTCTCGTTTTCGAGTGCTGTTGCGGGTTTTTGCTTGTACCATTTGTCTGTACGCTCAAAATGCAGTCGTTTACACAATTCCCAGTGCACCGCCCTCCCCACTTGGTCATGCCCGTTTTTGTATTCCTTTTGGGTCAGTTTGTTGCATTCACTTACTATATGGTTTATCGTTTCGTCTCTCTGTCCACATAGTCATTATTTGTTGTTTCCTTGTGTTTTATCAATCCTTGCTTTGATATGGTTGTTTCTTATCGAGTTATCGTGTGCTGCAGTTATTAGAGATTCAGTTTCTCGGTTTATATGTCCTTTTCGCATCCATGTTCAGGTGTTTTCGTTATTTTCATCTTCTGTCATTCTTATGAATAATCCGTGGAGTTGTTTCTCTTCCCATTTCTCTTTTTTCGTTTTGTTGTTTGTCTCTTTGTTTTCTGCTTTGTTATTTTTTTCAGTGTCTCTCGCTGCCATAATTATCCTTTCAGTGTTTTGCATTATGTATTTCTTTAGTTCTTTTATTATTATTATTATTATTATTATTATTATTATTATTATTATTATTATTATTATTATTATAGTGCTCACAACCTTTGGATGTTTTTAGGTAGATTTTTTTTCTTGAACATCTGGTCAATTCTTTGACTTTAGAAATGTAAGCCGTATTAACACTACCATTGTTACCAACAGGCCATCCTTTTGCAAAACTGGAAAAAAATGGCTTGTCAATCTGATAAAGCCGTTCATGGTGTTTTTTTTATGGTCCTAAGCGTTTCAATCACAAGGGAATTACCTTGACTTTCTTACAGTTCGAGGTGTTGGCATTGCATTATTATTATTGTTTTATTGTAGTCTCAACTTTCTGATGTTTTTATTTTTTATTTTTTACAGCTTTGGTTTAGTGATTCAAACTATACCTTAACACTTTCGCTGTTTCCAACAGACAAGCTTTTTGTAATATTTGAAAAGAAAATCTACTTCTTCTTTTTCCTCTTCTTCTTCTTTTTATTATTATTATTATTATTATTATTATTATTATTATTATTATTATTATTATTATTATTAACTCACTATACGTATTCACACAAGCCATCATCAAGGATTGCTCTTTGAGAACAATTAGGTGTATTCGATTCTGAGTGACAACAAATCTCTCCAGATGTTCAGTACTCTCATCCTCTTTTGATAACCTTTGCAAAAGACTTGGCGTTATCGCGACATCCGCTTACCATTGGTTTCTTGTTGCCGGTGACTATTGGTCTTCACTGAAATTTGTGTGGCAATAAACCACCCCAAGGTTTCAGTCCACTTTGCACATCTCCAACGAAAATTTGAGGATTAGAATGGCCAGTGCTTTCTCTCTTCAGTCTTACCCTCCTCCTTGACTCTCATTATTTGGTGTGGTGTCTGTTTTTGATGACACTCACAGAAAAAAAAGGTGGCGGCGTTTTTTTTCATTTTTTCATTTATAAAGTTTCAGGTTTGATGATTTCATATGATGTGCTTTTGTTTTGCATCTGTAGCCGTTTCTGTATCCAGTTTGTGTGTAGCGTATGTATAGTGCTAGTCTCGACATTCAAGGGTTTTCCTTAATATTTTGCAGTTTTTATTATTGAAAGTCATTGCATTTTCTCGGCCATCCCTCTTATTCCAATCTCTCCCAGTCTTATCTCAAAGCTTTATTGGTATCGTTCCTTGCGCTTCAACTATTAGTGGTGTTAATTTTACTATTTTCATTTTCCATATTTAATATTAATGTACATAAAAAAGAGTTGGGCCCAGGATTAACCCCTGAGGGACGTCAGTGTTAATACTATGAGCTTCTGATTTCTGACCATCAACCACTACTCTTGGAAACTTAATTGAGAAGGCATTTCCAGCTACACTGTAACTGGAAATCTTGTGGATAGCTTTTATGCCATTCCCTATCAATGCCTTTGATATATAAAGCAATTTCCTGAGAAAGAAAAGCTGCGTCGAGAGATTCCCTAATCCTATAAGATAGAATAGTTAGCACATCTGCTATAGATCTAGCAGTACTCAAACAATATTGCATGGCACGAAGGGGGTTACCTTTACTGGGGTGGTTTACTACTTCTATATTTAACACAGATTCCAGTTACTTACTTATGATGCACACGAGATTGATTGGTTTGTACTTAGAGAGAGAGAGAGAGAGAGAGAAGAGGGAGGGAGAGAGAGAACACATCAACTGAATTGTTAAATATGGAGCATACTGATAAAGTTTTCCAGTGTGTTGGCAAACATTTCTCATTAAGATAACGCTTAAACAGCTTTATGGGAGCTGGCTATAGGTTGTAGTCATGGTTAAAATATTTAGCCGCTGTAAACTACTTCAGGTTGTTTTTCACAAAGTCCTCGATTTACTGTAACTGCTATAATATGAGACTAAAATACGGGAGTAGTTCGACGTCTCATTTGGAAGTCACTATGAATAAGTACTGCGTGTATTCAACCCCATGCACATATGAGAGAACGCTCTGTTGCCCAGC
Organism: Euprymna scolopes; assembly: GCF_053919585.1. Classification (NCBI taxonomy): domain Eukaryota; kingdom Metazoa; phylum Mollusca; class Cephalopoda; order Sepiida; family Sepiolidae; genus Euprymna; species Euprymna scolopes. The sequence goes on from NC_136489.1 coordinate 134,928,372, forward strand.
TGCCATTAATCGAAATGAATGGCTTTCGTCTTGGAGAGGCTCCATGTATTGACATTCTGGACTTGACTTTTACTCCCAGTCTGAAATGGAACACATATATCAAATCAATTGCCAAAGTCGCTGGAAAAATGGTGGGATCCTTCTATCGCTCCAGTAGATATCTCACTGCTGATGCAATTCTCTACCTATATAAAAGCCAAGGTTCGGCCAACGATGCAGTACTGTCGCCACATCTGGGCAGGAGCACTTGCTGGCTTTCACAAAAAACACTCGTCTAGCCAAAACCACTATAAATAGTTTCCCACACTCTTTATCTTTGCCTAAATCTAACTGTAGACTCCATGAACAAAGCTTCTTTCTTAGAACTACACACCTGTGGAACTCTTCCGCTTGCCTGCTTTCCAGCTGACTACAATCTGATTGTCTTCAAGTCCAATCTAAACAAGTTCTTGATGCGGAACTCTATTCCGTTTACCTGCTTTCAAGTCTTCAAGTTTAACGTGAACAAGTTCTTATTGAACCGTCCCCCTAAGTAATGCAAGTTACAAAGTTCCCACTAATGGTTTCTATGCTAAAAGCACAATGACTAATGTATATCCATTAACCCTTATCCTCAAGTTGCCTTGGGCCTCAATAAGCGGTGACCCCATGTAAAAAAATATGTAACCATGACATAAGGCTGGAGTCAGATTGAAAAGCAATGTTTCAATAGAATTTATTACAGTTATCCCACCACAATTAATTACGATTCTAATTATAAAAATGTACGTTCCTGAAGTTTAGAAAACCCTGTAAACTAATCAGTATGATAGACTATAGTGATCTGTTACACAGACCTAGTCTAAGTTTCACAAAATATGAACATGGTAATTGAGAAATAAAGCTTTAGAATTATTAGTAGTACGACTGGGGTAAACGTTACGTCTGGTCTGACGTTATCCGCCTGATAGTCAGGAATCCGGACCTTGGATTAACCACTAAGGAGGCTCTCCTATCAACAAGTGCAAAGTACTGGGGCTGCTGTATTGCTATTTGGTGAATGGATTCTGGACCATGCAGTAGTTTCTAGTGGGGCCTCTCGATGCCATACTAGTGGATAATTGTTACGGCTTTGCCTTATCATGTGCTACAAAAAATCCCTTTTCTCTTACTTTTCCTCTCTAACCTGCTCTCACCATAGACCGATTAATACCATCCCAAAACCTCCAACAAAAACCTAACAGCCAGCTATGGTTCTCTCCAGAATGTGCTGCTGCAATAGCGCATAGAAATCACTTTTTCCATAGCTACCAACGTAATAGATGTACTGAGACTAAAGCTGATTTCAGGACTGCCAGCAACCACTGTAAAAGAGTAATAGAACATGCAAGATAGATATATGCTCAGTCCGTCAAATCCAATGTAGCTGAGTAGCGGCTTGGTTCCAACGAGTTTTCGCTTAATATCAAGCAAACAAGATCCCGAACAGTATCGTGCGTTCTATCCCAATCATCATCAATGGATCTGAGGTCATCTCGTCAGCATCAGACAACGCCAAACTATTTGCCAAGGACTTTGCAGCTAATTCTACCCTATGCGATCAAGGCCATTAACTCTCCGTATTTCCTCCTATAACAGACAAATATGCATCATACAAATATCTGTGCGTAATATCGCCCAGTGAATCAGAAAACTTGATTCCAGTAAAGCAACTGACCCTGGCGACATTCAAATTATAGTGTTGAAAAAGCTTCAACCAGAACTTGCTCACATACTTACAAAACTGTTTAAGCGTTGTCTTAAGGAGAAATGCTTCCCAACGCCCTGGCAAACCTCATCAGTATGCCCTGTATTTAAGAATTCAGGTGATAGGTCATCTCCCTCTCAGTACAGACCTATAAGTCTCCTGTGTGCCATGAGTAAGTACCTGAATCCATATTAAATAAAGCAGAAATAAACTTCTTAGTGACATGGTTTTCGTTCTGCTAGATCTACAGCAGATGAGCTAAGAGTTATAGGATTAGTGAATCTCTCGACAAAGGCTTCCTTTCTAGGGCAATTCCTCTTGACATATCAAAGGCCTTCGATAAGGTATGGGATAAAGGCCTACTTCACAAGATTTCCAGCTACCGTATAACTTGAAATGTTTTCTCAATTATTAAATCATTTTTCACTGATAGGCTCATAAGAGTAGTGGTTGATGGGCAGAAATCAGAAGCCCACAGTATTAATGTTGGTGTCCCTCAAGGGCCCATCCTGGGCCCAACTCTCTTCCTGATCTACATCTATGATCTCCCAAAACAGATACTTAAATCATTCGTTTACATCTATGCTGATGACACGATCATCTATGGTAATACACCAAAGGCCGTAAATGACAAAGTTCTCTCTAATTCTCTCTCCTCTGATCTTGAGCGCGTGGTACAATGGGGGTGGCTGGTTACTTTTAATGCATCTAAAACCCAGCTTCTATCTTTACATCATCAACGCTCTGATCCCAATCGGGCATCAATTGAAATGGATGGCTCTCGTTTTGAGGAGGCTTCATGTTTTGACAAGCTTCTGGGATTGACCTTTACTCCTGATCTGAAATGGAACACGTACATTAAATCTGTTGCCAAGCTCGTTGGAAAAATGGTGGGATCCTTCTACGGCTCCAGTAGATATCTCACTGCTGATGCAATTCTCTATCTATATAAAAGCCAAGTACGTCCAAGGATGGATTACTGTTGCCATATCTGGACAGGAGCTGCTAAAAACAGCATATCCTGTCTTGACAAAGTACAAAGTAGACTGCGTAGCCTAATGGGGAATGCCCTTTTCTCTTCCCTGCAACCTCTCTCCCACAGAAGAAACGTTGCGAACCTATCTCTGCTTTATTTTTATTTCTATAGCATATGCTCGTCTGAGCTCTAATCTCTGGTCTCCCTCCGCCAATCTTTCACGAAAAACACCCGTCTATCTGAAACCACTGTCAGTAATTTTTCCCACTCTTTATCTGTGCCTAAATCAAAACGTAGATTCCCTGAAGAAAGATTCATTCTTAGAAGTGCCCGCCTGTGGAACTTTCTTCCGTTTGCCTGACTACAACTTGGATGTCTTCAAGTCCAACATAAACAAGTTCCTGATGAACCGCCCCCTTAAATAAGACACTTTATCAGATCTCCATTACTAGCGATTATTACGATATTGTCCTATTGTACACGCAATAACTCTTATCCCCGAGTGGCCTACGGGCCTTGATAAGTGGGGACTTCTATGTAAAAAAATACTAGAAACATGATGCCTGCATCAATATTATAGATAACAAATCACGGTAGATGGTTTTCAACTTAATCATGATAAAATAGATCAAGATTCATTGATAGAGACTGTTAGGTGCAGAAATTACATACACTGATAGTCGATAAAAAGGCGAGTGTCCAACTCTGAATGAGTACAATTGAAAATAACAAATAACTATCGACTACGACAAAAACACTGAAGAATGCCAGAACAGTATAAAATTTAAAATATTTCAAAGATGATGAAAACAGTCTATAAACAATGTAATAATATAACAATTTTGATGTCAATTATTGAATTTAGTTGAAACAAAAATTCAGTCACTTCACTAAATTGTATGACCGAAATAAATTTAAGCCATGTTTTTTACGTGATTATCTTTCCTTTGTCCCAGGCTATAATAAAAAAAATTGAGGAATACATAACATCCACTTTAACATGCCGCTATGCTATTATCTCGACAAGCATTGTAATTCTTGTTCATTTGCACAATTTTTCACAAAAAATTATCAATGTGAATTCCATGCCTAGGCAGTACGAAATTAAAAGGTTTTCTTTTTTAATCATGATGGAGTTACATGTCGAACATTACTTAATTGATGCAAGCATAAAGTAATGATAATAACTACTGTTTTAAATACAAATTTTGAAACAACGTATGAATGCATACACATATAGTCAAATTATAACCTGAGAATAAAAACGGCTGGATAATCTATATAGCTAATGACTAATATGTAAAGGAGAGAGCCTAACAATATTGGTTGAAACAAACTTAATTATCTTTTAGAAAGCAAATTAGCTTACGTAAATTTGTCAAGTAAATTATGAAACACTTATTTATATTTGACACGAGTACATTCCTATAAAAAATATGTTAGATTGCTGTTTAAGAAATGTAAAAAATACCTCAATTTCAGTAATTTTTCTAACAGAAATGAGGTTTAAAAACATTAAGTGAAAGTGTAACTTAAAATTCCGACTCACACACACACACGCATATATATATTTATATATATATATATATATATATATATATATATATATATAAGAATGAGAGGTTATAGGTTTTCAAATATGATAAATAATAAAGTTGACGAGGTTATAAGAGTGCTCAATAAAAGAAGTGCAAGATATATTTTATAAATATAAATAAATGTACACGACACAGGACATGCTAATATTTCGGACAAATAGTTGATTAAAACCAAAAGTCCTCGTCAGGTGACTTAATAAATGGTTGTTTTTAACAGAATAAATCAGTCCTCAAAATAAAAAAAATGTTTGGAAAACAGGTTTCTTATGTTTAAAGCAACGGTTTATTAAGTCGCCTGAAGAGGTCTTCTGGTTTTAACCGACTATTTGTCCGACACTTTAGAATGTCCAGTAAATTTGTTTATTATTATTATTATTATTATTATTATTATTATTATTATAATAATAATAATGATAATAACAATAATAATAATAATAACAATAATAATAACAATAACAATAATAATAATAATAATAATAATAATTATAATAATAATAATAATAATAATAATAATAATAATAATAATAATAATAATAATAATAATAATATATGGGACTTTTCTGTTTATATTTGTTGTTATTATGCCTTACGATTTGGTTGGTTGACCATGCGTACACGTAGGCGTTTTTCCGATATACCTTTCTGATAATCAAATCGGAAATAATAGGTATGTAACGTGAGTGTTGCTTGGACGTCTTTCGATTAAATAATTTTTCTTTACCGCGCCTCACATGACTGGAGTATCAGTTGCCCTATAATTAACACCTGCGCTAAATTTGACTCTATCATTAATACTCTAGTGATTGAGAGCACGTCATGCAAGGCAAATCATAGATCTACTCACACCGGCAATACTTCTTCTTCTTCTTCTTCTTCTTCTTCTTCTTCTTATTATTATTATTATTATTATTATTATTTCATACTCACTAGGTGTTCTCTCCATAGGTCATTAACAGTTATTATCCACTGGCAGACACGGATGATAGTCCCTAAAATCTGAGTGACAAAATGTCTCCTCAGGATCAAAGGTACTCTAAGCTTTTCAACGAAATTCGACATTACGATCTTATTTCATTGTGGTTTTTTTTTCATCTTGCTAGAGCTTTCGAGATCATTTTGAATAAAACTAAGCGAGGTTAGAATCGCTTTATTATTATTATTATTATTATTATTATTATTATTATTATTATTATTATTATTATCTATATATTAATATTCGTATTCGCTTCGATCGTTATCATCTTGGCTATCACTTGAATTGAAAATGAAATATTCTAAATGGCTAATAAGCATTTGAGTTTCATAAAAAAAGTGTCGCTGAGAAGATAAAATTAAGCCACATTCCGATTGGATGATGAACACCCTAGCAACAGCCTGATTGGATAAAAGAAAAACTAAAAAATGGCGGTGTTAAGTTTTTATTCAAATGTATACCCTGGTTTAAATACTTAAATAATGTACTATTGAGGTTTATTCATAAATACTTATAGAAAGAAATATAGAACAAAAACTAAATTGTTTATATGCCGTTTCTATTATGTAAATTTTAAATAAACGTATAGATTATTTTTAAGAATACGAAGTCTGCTATTTTTTTATCGGTTTTCAAGTTTAATCCAATTTTTACGGAAACTTTTTCTATTAAATTGGTAGGTTAAAGTACAGAATTATTTTTTTCGGGTCATATTAATTTTATTAACACGGACTTTAAAGGCTTTTTCTTATTGTTACTGAAATATTAAACTGTTTAAATACATAATTTCTGGTGCGTATGCATCTATCTTACAGTGTGATTTTTAAAATAGTATTTTTGAGAAATTCAATTTTTTTAACTTAAAGGAGAGAAGTCAAAATGTTTCGCAATAATCTGAAGTTCTCTATTTTAAGAATGGGTTTCTAAATAATAGCGTAATTATTTCAGCACGCTCCGTATTCCACATCAATATTTTTTTATTATTTAATATTATTGAAAATAAAAAAAATACCACTAAAACGAACTTTTAAAACATCCTATTAAAAAATTTCGTCAACATACAGTTCAGTTTCTTCGTAAACAACTAAGGTGACCTTTTGGCTAGGAGCAAAGTGTAGTATCTATCTGATAGTACACTTAATTTTTTTGTCTTCGGTCATTGGAGAAGAAATCCTTCTAGAATGAGACAGTTTTTATTTTTGTTTATATCCAGTGCTACGTTTTGGGGAGATGGATTTCCCCACATTAAAAACCGATCTTATGTCTAACTTTGCTCTCGAGGGAAGGCAACTAAATGGATACAAGTCAGCTACTTTAATAGTTTTTAATGATTAGAGAAATATTTACTCTTATTAATTTTATGAAAAACATAATTACATTAACATTTAGTTTTATAAAAACTTAGTTAAATTAATAATTTAATGGCCACTTACTGATAACTGAATAAGTAAACTGTATTGAACATAAGTCTGATTCTTTACATCAACACTTTAATTTGAGTTGTCTCCTTCCCTATTTATTTCATCAGATTTTGTGATAGCTGAGGAAAACATTGCGACTCGCTTAGTCGTTTTTTTTTTTATAAAATAAGATACTTCATCGATTTAAGTGATTTTTGGAATATGACATCATCGTTCTGTTATGATTGCGTACATCATGCAGACTTTCCTGTATTTTCTTCACTTTTAATTGCCACGATAAATGCCAATTTATATAAGAATTAAAACTTTATTTCATTTAATTTCTTCGTAAACAAGTCAGCCATTTTAATACTAACAGTTGAAAAATATTTGGTGATAAAACATTGCATTCACAGCACTTAGTTTTATAGCAATTTAGTTTAGTTACGAATTAATAATTAATTAGTTAATTTAGCGGACGTTTAGGAAGTTGCACCACACCTCTAAATTCCACAATGTACATATTTCTTTCTTTTTTCACGATAAACTCATCTATTACGAACTTACTTTTTAGATCAAAACAAACTAATTGACATTTTTTTTAATGACTTTTATCGCCCGGGATCAGCTTTCAATTATAGCGTTCTACTAAACGCGGATGTTTACTTTAAGCGAAAAAAAGTCAGAGACAAGGGGATGTAACTCTTAAATGACTCGCGGGGACATTAAAAGGACCACACCAGTACGAAGGTTAAGGCATCAATATGATCGATTAAAAAGTTTCATTGCCTTTGTTTTCACTTAATGTTAACAAAAATTATCGAAGTTGATAAGTATTTAATTTTAAAACAATCCAGAACTATATAAAATAAACTGTTTAAACAACTACTTTATTTATAAACAATGCAGGCAGAGCAGCAGACAGTGAACTTTATTAAATAACATTTATAAATAATGTCAATAAAATGAAATTTTAAAAATAAGTATTATTTTTACATTTCCTCATTGTAAAATTTATGAATCTTACAATTAGAATTTTTTATATCAAAGTATTCCTACATTTAAAAAAAAAAAAAAAATTTTCATATGATTAAAAAAAAGGAAAAAAAGAATTCTGAATTATTTAACCCTTTTTTGCTGTTTATTTAATTTTGTTAAATCTACACAAATGGTTCTATATGGAATCGGGTGCTTTATGAGTGTCAGTGTATCTTCTGATCATTGTTTATAAATAAAACAGTTATTTAAATTTCTTATTAACTTCAGTAATTGTTCGTTAACATTAAGTTCTAAAAAATAAAATGAAACTCTTTAATCGGTTATACTGACGTCTTTACCTTGGCACCGGTGTGATGCTTTTAATGCCCTCTCGGATCATGTTAGAAATACAGACCTGTGTCTCTGACTTTTTTCGCTTAAAATAAACATCTGCTATGTGTTTTAAAAATTTCAAACTACCGTGAAATTTCCACGGGTTCTGCTAGTTATTATTATTATTATTATTATTATTATTATTATTATTATTATTATTATTATTATTATTATGATCATTATTATTATTATTATTATTAGTAGTAGTAGTAGTAGTAGTATTTACCCATTTTTCATAAATTATCAATTATTCCTCACTAATAATAATAACCTGTGCTGTTCCCGGAAATGTGTTCAGTTCTCTACAGTTGTTTAAGTAATATTTGAAAATCACTTGGTGTTGCAGAAAAACAAAACAACGTTTACTATTTAGTCGACAACGAACATTCATCTTCCTAGAGTTTGGTGTCAATAAGTCCCTCAGGAAACCAGTGCACTAAACACAATTTCATTTCAATGCTTTCATTCCTCTATTATATCATTCTGCTTGAGCCTTTCATGACTTTTTCTGTGCTATCAGTCGAAGCTAATGCTACCGTTATTTTTTTTATTTAGGTGACAGTCCATAAGATTTCTTACAGCATAAATTCTTACAGGTTTATACGGTTTTCTGTTGACTTTTTTTTTTTATTTCACTCGCAATTTCCTTGTTAGTGTTTGTAATGTATGTAAGTTAGGTCCCACATTCGAAGATATTTCGAAAAAGTTCAGCATTTTTCATAATTGCTCTCTGATATTTAATCTCAGTCCTACATTCTATTCCAATTTCCCCCGACTTTTTCCAGTACTTTATTTACTGGTCCTAATGCTCCTCTGACTATTAATATAATATAATATTTACTTAATTCGTTGTCTATATTCCATTCAATTCTCTTGAAAGGCCCGTATATTTACTTCGCTTTCTATCTCCTTGATCATTATTTGCGATCCACTAACAGTGGCAGTTTTTCCTACTTGTTGGCTATTATTATTGTTTGCTGTTTTACACATATTTTCATAATTATTTTGTTATCTTTGTTTTTCACTACTGATTACGGTTTTTGTCTATAGCATTTCTTTGTGGGTGCAAATGGCATAGTTTCAACTATACTGCCGTTCAACCTGGCCATGTCTTGTCTTGTATTATTTCCGCTAATTTTCTGCATTCACTTATTATTTAGTTTACCATATTTTTGTCTTTGCTCGTTGATTAAATTCCATGTTTTTTCTGTATCTAATCTATGTTAACTATACTATAGCTATTTATGTATGCGCATCTCAGAATTGTGTCAAGTTCTCTGTTCATGTGTTATTTTCTTAGCCATATTTTTATATTTTCGTAATTCTCTTCTCTTGTCATGTTCATGAATCATCAATGAAGCTGTTTTTCTTCCAACTTTTCTTTTTCTCGTTGTTGTTTTTGGTTTCCTATTAACATAAATTATTTATTTGGAGTTGTCTATTCACGCGGTAATCAGCCTCTCTGTGTTCTGTTTTCCAATTACGTTTGTGGCTTCGACATCGTCTTAAACTGTTTGGAAATGTGTATTGTAGTATTTCCTAGTCGTCTAGTCAAGACATCAAAACCGACAGAATAACTGGAATGTAAAGTCGCGTTTGCGAAAAATGCCAATCCATATTTCTTAAGCAACTAAGAACTCAAACCGGTGTTCCTCGTATATTCCCCTGTGGACGTATCCGCAGCGGTGTTAAGTGGTCAAGGGTGGAGTATAAATCGAATAGAGAGAAAAGATTTTGCAACTTCCATTGATTCTAACCGATTGTGGCAGTGAACTCTCATCGGGAAAAAAATAGAAATGTACGAATATCAAGGAACTGTAAGGGTAGTAGGTCTATAGCACACCTCAGATGCTGTGCTTAAGTGTGGGGACATTACATTTGAATGTAATGTTGTGATTTTTAATCCTATTAAGGTCAACCCCATACGTGAAAAATGAGTTCATTTTTTATATATAAATAATAATAATAATAATATAATATATAATATATATATAATAATATATAAATAAATATATATATATATATATATAGAGAGAGAGAAAGAGAGAGAGAGAGAATAGATAGATAGAAGATAGAAGATTTTTAATTTTTTAAATAAATTTTTATAAAATATTCTCGTTTCTAAGTTCTCCGTTTTTTTTTTTTAATTTACATTCTGTATATTTCATCTTCCAGAACTCTTTAATGTTTATAGATTTTTTATATTTTACTTTATTTAGCACTCTCATACCCTCCAGTGTTTCATATATTCCCTTTTATACTCAAGCATTGTGCACTGCTGTCAACTTTTTTATGAAAGATGACTCAGGAATGTACATAGGTTTCTGGCGGAACGGATTAGAGTATTTTTTAATTATTAGATGAATTAAGGGAAACCTTATTATATTTATTATATTGAAATTAACGCTGTCATTATTATTTACGCACTAGGGGTAGTAATACAGGCCATCATCAAAGATTTCTTTTAAGAATAAGTTGTGGCGTTCTCTCAAGTCTGAATGACAACAAGTCACACAAGATTTCCAGTCCTTTCCACCTCTTTTTATAACAATTGCGGATGAACAGCTGCTTACATTTTATTTCTCGGTAGCGGCATCCATTGGTCTTAACTAGGGTTTGGGCGTCAAAAACCTTCCTTAAGGTCCCAGTCCACTTCTCAATCATCCAGCAGAGGTCCCGCTATTGCTTTTTCTCCTCGGTCTTTCAAGCCTCTTTGACCCTCCGCGATGATTTGGTGTGATGTTTTGCTAACACACACACACACACACACACAAAATGGGGATGAAGGGGGATTTACTTACAATTACACAGTTTCAGCTTTTATGATTCCATATAATGCTCCTTTGTCTTTTACATCCGTAACATTTTATGTACGCCCAATTTGTGCCTGTACCTCATGTTTTAGTCTCCGCATTCAAAAGTGTTTCTGCAATGTTTCAGCCTTTTACATTACTGTTATCCGTTGTAGCTTCTCATCCATCTTCCTAGTTCCAATCTCTTCCATTCTTTTTTTCAAAATGTTTCGGTGTTGTTCCTAGCGCTCTTACAATTAGTGGTGTTATCTTGACTTTTTTTCATCTTTCATATCCCTTTGAGCTCTCTGTCAAGTTCAGTGTATTTGCTCTGATTATTATTATTATTATTATTATTATTATTATTATTATTATTATTATTATTATTATTATTATTATTATTATTATTATCGGTCTGTAATTGCTGGCATCTGGTCCTTTGACAGGATCTAATGTGGAAGCTGTTAACCGGAATCTTTGCAGAAAAAGTGTATAGTGTTCTCCCTGATAAACCGAAACGGTGCCGGAGAGGCTGGAGGGGTACCAAGGATCAACTAATGATTGATAAGGCACTAATGCAGGATGCAAAGAGGAAGAAGAGGAATTTGAGCGTATCATGGATCGACTACAGAAAGGCTTACGCCATGGTTCCTCATTCATGGATCCGTGAAACACTCGATGATGAAGGTTGCTGGGAATGTGATAGGACTTTTGGAGACAAATATGGCTCAATAAAAAACGATGCTAACAGCAGAGACGGGCTTTAGCAGGTTGATATTAGCCGTGGAACATTCCAAGGGGATTCGCTATCTCCGCTTCTTTTTGTAATAGTAATGATCCCACTGAGCATCCTCTTAAAGAGAGAGAGAACGAGAGAGAGATAGAGGGGGGGAAGAACTGGGGAAATCTTTGGATCTGGTGGAAGACGCCTCGATCATCTCCTGTTTATTGATGATTTGAAGATATTCGGTAGAAATGAGAAAGAAATAGAGACTGATAGAGCTCGTCGGGACATATTTGGATGATATCGGGATGGAATTTAGGATTAGTAAGTGCGTAGTGTTGGTGATAAGAAGAGGGGAAAAGGTTCATTCGAATGGAATAGTGTTGTCAAATAGAGAAAGTGTGAACGAAATAGAAGATACAGGATATAAGTATTTGGGAGAGCTGGAGGATGTAGTCCTCATGAAGAGAGAAATGAAAGAGAAAGGAAGGAGTATCTTAGAAGAGTGAATCTAATTGCGAAGTCGAAATTGTATTGAGGAAACTTAATGACAGCGGTGACTGCATGGACAGTCAGTGTTTTGAGATGCGGAGGAGGAATTTTAGAATGGACCGACAAGGAGTTGTATGCCATGGATATCAAAACCAGAAAAGTTTTAGCAAAGTTTCGTATATTACACGTTAGAAGTAGAGAAGCAAGGCTGTATCAAAAGAGGAAATATTGTTGGAGAGGGTTGACAAGTTAGAACTGAGGAGATGTCGTTGAAGGAGTATGTGATTAGGGGTGAGGAGTAGATGCTCAAGGTTGTGGCCAATGAAGTGGGGGCATGTGAGACCAAGGCTTAGTATATGAAACATATGGACAGAGAAAGGTCAGAAGAAACGAACTAGGAAAAAACTGCATGGAAAATTCTTCCAGGATGTAACAGATGTGGCTGATGAAAGATCATGGTCCTTACTTAGAGCTGGGTATCTGGCTAAAGTACTGAAGTTTTTGTTTGTGCAGCACAAAAGCAGGAATTAAAAACAAAAGGAGAGAAAGTTGCTACAAAATGCCGGATTTGTGGTAAGGCCTCAGAGGCAATTGCGTACATTGCAGCAGGGTGTGGCAAATTGTCTTAGAGAGAATATCACAAAAGACACGACGCAAAGGACTCCTGATATATTGAGAAGTCTGTAAGAAAGTTGGACTGAAGTGTGCTGGAAAGTAGTTTAAGGTGATGCCTGATGCAGTGAGATCAAGTGAGGATGGCAATGTAGAGCTTTGGTGGAACAAAAGAGTCATAACGACCAAGCAATTGGAACATAATCGTCCGGATTTGGTTCTCATTGACAAAATCTCAAAAACCTGGCAAATTGTAGACTTGTCAGTACCTTGGGACAGGAATGTGAGAGATAACGAGAACGAGAAGTGGAGCAATTATGCTGCATTGCTCGTGAAGATAAGGCGTATAAACGGGGTTAAAACACAGATAATCCCCGTCATAGTTGGTACGGTAGGAGTAGTATCAAGTCGTCTGGAAAAATATATAAAAAACTATGAATCCCCGATGTTTTAGGTGGCCTTCAGACGTGTGCTATTGTAGGCACCACCAGCATCCTTAGGTAAACCATTGATCTTTTAAGCTCCTAGTTGGGAGGCGGGATTGTGGGATGTCCTCTAAAAATGAATCTTATCTCTTTTCAGGAAGACTTTGATGAACGAAATTATTATTATTATTATTATTATTATTATTATTATTATTATTATTATTATTATTATTATTATTATACTCCATAATAGAGGAGGAGCTAGAGCAATCTACTTTTAGTGATTGCAAGAGAAGAGTGAACGCGTGGTTAGGAATGGAATGAATAACGAAAGTAACATTGATGAAACTAGCTCTGATAAAAGAACTGAGAGAGTGGAAGTGCAGAAGGGAAATGTAAGCGATGATGGGAGGCGGACAACTGAGGAGGAATGGAATCCTATAGTTAGGGGAATTGATGAGAAGCAGTTTGAGGCAGATGAGATCATTGACTCTGAGACAATGGAACCAGTGAAAGGAGCAGATGTATGGAGAAGTGGTGATGAAGTTTGAACTTTGACTTCTGTAGAAAAAGGAGTACTTCTTAGTGACAATATCATAAAGATTCCTAGTATGAAGAGTAGTGATAGGCGGAAGGTGAAAAGCGAGGTAAAAAATAGTTCAAGGAGTAATTCACAACATCATAAGAAAGAACATATCGATTACGGAACTTAACGTTATTGCAAAGCGTTTTGGCTTAATACAGAAGAAAAGGAGAGAATTAAAGGATAGAAGGCTACACTGCCAGAGGCGGCTTGAAAAAGGTATTAAACGGTGGCGGAAAGACATTAGTAGAATCGAGGAAATAAGAAAAGCAGTTAAATTCAGACAGAAAGCTAAGGACAAGCTTGAAAGGGGGGATGGATTGCCGGAAAAGGGGTCATGAGCATCTTACAATGTTGAAAGAGAAGATTCACACTGGTGGTATGAAAATTCAGAACTTTGTTGGAAAAAAAGTGTTGCGTTTCGGCAGAACTATCTTTTCCGGAACAATCAGCCTCAGCTGTATAAAGAATTACATGGTAGTAAACAGGCGGGAAATAACAACACTCCAAATGCAAAAGATGTCAGGAAGTTCTGGAGTGGTATTGTTCTATCGAAGGGCGATATAATAAGAACGCTAGCTGGTTGGGAGAGGTTAGAGAAAGGCTATCAGAAATGCAGCAGATGAAGAACGTTGAGATAACCATCGATGACGTTAAGGCTGGCATACGAAAGGTAACAAACTGGAAGGCGCCTGGTCCAGATGGCGTGATGGGCTTCTGGTTTAAACAGTTCTCATGCCTTTATCCACCTATAGCTGCTGCTCTGCAAAGGATTGTAGAGTCGGGAGATGTACCTGATTGGATTGTGAAGGGAAGAACAACACTGATTAGGAAAGATTCTGAAAAAATAAACGGATTACAATAATTATAGACCAATTACATGTCTGTCATTGATGTGGAAACTGTTGACTGGAATATTTGCGGAGAAAATTTATGAACATCTTGAAAGTAATGGTGTTTTTTTCTGATGAACAGAAGGGGTGCCGGAAAGGCTAGAGATGTACCAAATAGCTATTACTAATTGATAAAGCATTAATGCAGGATGCAAGGAAGAAAAAGAGGAATCTGAGCGTAGCATGGATCGATTAGAGAAAGGCTTATGACATGGTTCCTCATTCATGGATACGTGAAACACTATTGATGATGAAGGTTGCTGAGAATGTGGTAAGGCTTTTGGAGACAAGTATGGCTCAATGAAAACCGATCCTGACAGCAGAGAGGAGATGGGGAATGGTGTTATTAAACGTGGAATATTTCAAGGAGATTCGTTATCGCCACTTTTTTTATAATGATAATGATGACACTGAGCATCCTCTTGAAGAGAGAAAAACTGGGGTATAACTTTGGATCTGGTGACAGACGCCTAAACCATCTACTGTTTATGGATGATTTGAAAATATTCAGTAGTAATGAAAAGGAAATGGAGAGACTAGTAGAACTTGTAGGGACATACTCAGAAGACATTGGGATAGAGTTTGGGATTAGTAAATGTGCGGTGCTGGTGATGAAAAGAGGAGTAAAGTTTCATTCGAATGGAATAGTGCTGCCAAATGGAGAAATAATGAAAGAAATAGAAGATAGAGAATATAAGTATTTGGGAATGCTGGAGGGTGTAGGTATCATGAACAGAGAAATGAAGGAAAAAGTCAGGGAAGAGTATCTTAGAAGAATGAAACTAATTGCAAAGTCGAAACTGTATGGAGGAAACCTGTTTTGAGATACAGTGCGGGAATTTTAGAATGGTCTGACAATGAGTTGCATGCCATGGATATCAAAACAAGCAAAGTTTTAGCAATGTTTTGTATATTTCACATTCGAAGTAGCGAAGCAAGGCTGTATCAAAAAAAGGAAACGGTGAGAGAGGATTGAAAGTGAAAAAGATTGTGTTAGAACCGAGGAGATGTCGTTGAAGGAGCATGTGATTAGAAGTGAGGAGTGGATGCTTAAGGTTGTTGCCAATGAAGTGGAGGTATGTGAGACCAAGTCTGATTATGTAAAACGCATTGATAGATAAAGGGCAGCATAAGAGCAGGCATTAGGAACACGATTGTTAAAAAAAAGGTTCTAGGAGAGGAAGTTGTTGCAGAATGACAGATTTGTGGTAAGACCTTAAAGTCAATTGCGCACATTGCAGCAGGGTGTAGTGGACTTGCCCAGAGAGAAGTACCGCAAAAGACACGATCACATGGTTCTCCGTATATATTGGGCGTTGTGTAAGAGGGTTGGGGTGAAGTGTGCTGGAAAATTGTTTGAGGAGGTTCCTGATGATATGAGAACAAGTGAGGCTGGTAAGGTAGAGGTATGGTGGGACAAAAGTGTCATAACGACCAAGCAATTGGAACATAATCGTCCGGATTCGGTCGTCATTGACAAGGTCTAAAAACCTGGCAGATTGTAGACTTTTCAGTACCTTGGGATAGGAATGTGAGAGAGAAAAAGAATGAGAAGTGGAGCAATTATGCTCCATTGGCCTTGGATATAAGGCGTATACACGGGGTTAAAACACAGATAATCCCGGTCGTAGCTGGTACACTAGGAGTAGTATCCAGTCGTATGGAAGGACAATTAAAAAAACTACAAATCCTCGATGTTTTAGGCGGCCTTCAAACCTCTGCTATTGTATGTACCACCAACATCCTTAGGAAAACCCTTGATCTTTGAAGCTCCTGGTTTGAAACCGAGATTGAGGAAAATCCTCTGGTAATGAATCCCATCTCCTTGCAGAGAGACGTTGATAAGCGAAATCAGAATTATTATTATTATTATTATTATTATTATTATTATTATTATTATTATTATTATTATTATTATATACACTGATTAGCATATAGTAGACACATGCAATATCGTTTAAATTGTCATTCCATTCATTTTATTTAGAATTTCTCACGAGAAAATGTATACATATTTTGCATAACAAGGGGAGTGTACAGTAACAATATAAATTGTAAATTTCGTAGTTCTTAATTAAAAATGTGGAATGTTCCTTACATTTTCAACGTTGTATTTCATATTGATTTTAATGTTTAGGAAATGAATTGAAAATCTTTTTATGGGTTAATTAAGTAATTAAATAAAGTGAGACGCGAAATTCTTTGAAACATGTTTAAGAAAATAACTTTGCTTTCATAATGAATGTTTCTACCTAAATGCTAATGCTATTGCATATATAACTGATAATAATGTTTTTTATTTGTTTGTGTATTTTAGTTTCATCACAGGAAAGAATTCTACGAATTACGAATTACACCAACGCCACACAACATTCCACGCATATAAAGTACAAATGTAAAGTAATTTAAGTAATGATCACGTAATTCCTGCTTTATGCCCAGATCGATTCAAATATACTGTTTAGTTTTGGAGCCTATAATTCAGCGACAGAACTGATAAACAATAAAAAGTTATAATAATATTTTGATTAGTCTTGATATACATAATAGTTAGCAATTAATTAACGGAATTAAATCAAAAAGCTGATGCTTTTGCTTCCGTGTATCACTATCACTGATTAAGTGTTCAACAAGAATGTTTCTACGTTATAATTACATACGCTGAATTATCAATGATATATATTCTATGCGCTTTAATTCGGCAGTACATCTTTTCTATGTTTTACAAACAGGAATAATTTCTTGAAAAAACTTGCGGGTTTTCTTCTAAGAAAAACGGTAACTAAAGGGGAGACGGAAACATCGGGGGGGGGGAGACGGAAAAATCGGGTATACCCGATTTTTCCGTCTCTCCTTTAGTTACCGCTTTTCGGTGTTCTTCCAATTCTATGGGATGAAGTAAAAATAATGTCTGGATTGGGAGGGGGACCATACAAAACACCTGATGAAGGCCGGAGGGCAAAACGGCCGGAACGTTGTGATTATAACAACCAAGATGAGGAAGTCAGTCCGACAATCTCAATAACTGAAAACACCTCATCTCAAAAATACAGACAATTAACAAGTGTAGTGTAAACGAGTTGATATATATATATATATATATATATATAATTATATATTTATGTGTGTGTGTGTGTGGTGTGTGTGCATGCGTGTGTGTGCACGTTTCTTTGTTTCTTATTAGTACATACGATCCAATATAAAACTTTAAAATATTTCGTAAATTGTGTATGGTTTTTATCGATGATTTCATATGCATCAAGAAAGCAAGAAAGTCTTTTAATTTATTTAATTCACAAATTAGTTTAAGAAGCCTAGTTTCACAATTGGAGTAATATAACACATGTCAATATTATATGACAATTCAAACATGACAATTCGTTAATTTTTCAATAGGTTTTCTTTTAGCAAAAAATGTGCTAATAGTGTAAAATGTATAAGTACTGCTTTAGTTACATAAACTGTGTTGTCACACTTGTTGTCACACTTGTTTGCTTAAGAGGGCAAATTATCACACTTTTATAACTTATTGTATGTTAAAACCAGACTTAAAACTAAATAAGATAACTTGGCATATTAATCTACTTTTTAAGTGAAAGAAGATTAATAGTAAAATATGTTTCTTCGCGAATTTTTACGATTCTCCCTCATTAATCATATTGTATTCAGTTCTGCTTTATACTTTATTTTTTAAACTGCAAAGATAAGACACGTGTTCTTCTAATTAAGACACCGAATTCGTCATCGATTTATTTTATATCAAAACATTCAAAACCTGACAATGTTTATTTTCTTACTTTGATAAGGATCGCATTTTTATTCAATGCGAAATGATTTCTGTTCCTTTCTATTCAATCGAACAGATTGTATCGACGTTTGTCCTTTTAATTTGTTTCTTTCGAACAAACACAAGAATTGCAGCATAACAAATTCAGAAAGTCTCAGTTTTGACTGGTAAGCAAAATTATAAAACCGAACTTAAAATTGGCATTTTGAGTACGTACAACATTTTTTTGGAAAAGTATATTACAATTCTTATGAAACAGAATGATTTGCTCAAAATGATGTATCTACTATTTTGTTTACCAGAATTTAAAAATCGTCACCTTGTGCCTAGATATAACGATAAAACATTGACTGTTTGCGATGTTAATAATCACAATGAAAAAAATCAGTCATTTGTCTCAATAATGATGCAGGGAGAGGTCATTTGGGACGTGTTATTTTCACTTGTAGATTTTTATGATGGCGAAAGGAAACGTTTTGATTGACTTTTAGCGAGACAGACTTGTAAAACTTGGAAAAACAGGCTTCTTTAGACAAATCACTCACAAGTGAATTTAATAGAAGAAAGAACTCTGCCAGAAACGTCTTAAAAAATTTCCACTGAATATGCAACAAACGTATTAACTCATCGTCCCATGAAAATCACTTCTGACATCAACAGACAAGTAATGAAAGAGAAAGAGGAAAACTCAAATTTAGTGTAATATCAGTTCAGTTTTTAAGTCTCTAACAATTCAGCGCCATTTAAACTAAAAGGTGTTTTAAAAAAGAAAAGGCTGCCAAGGCCACGTCTCGCCGTGAAGCCTTCCATCTGCAATTTTTTGAAGATTACAAAATTTGTGATATTGAAAATTGGAAATAAGTAGTATTTTCATACGAGTAGACATTAGATTTGAATAGACCTTATGTTTCTTAGCACTATAGCCATTTACAAAAAACATTACAAATGAAATTCAACGAGGCACAGCGGAGAAGGATCATCGATGGTGTGAAGTGTATTCAGTTTTAAAAAGAAGCATCGATTACAGTTGCTGGAAAGTCGCCAAGCGTTTTTTTAGAGATGTTGTAATGCTCGAACGTGCGTCTATACTAACTTCCTTTAGTCTTAAGGGTAAAATGTATTTTCGAAAAAAGATAACATAGCAATGCATAACGCACGAAATGCAAACAAAAATATTTCAAGCCTATAATATTCAATTTCTGACATCCTCCTCGTTTTTCAAGATCAAGATCCTAGCGAAAATATTTTGTGATTATGGCGAAAGAAGTTTCTAATGGTTGTATTAATCCAAAATTTAATTTTATCCAATACTTGTCTAATCATTTTTGAATTGAACAAAGCAATTTTAAAATATCATTGAAATTTGAGTCTTATCATTGTGGCCAGTAGTTCCAATCCTTCCGAAATTGCACAGTTAACAACGAGTCAATGAATTTCCCTCTATGTTAGCCCAACACAAAGACTAACAATCCGGCAATTACTCAGTTGACACCCAGAATCCAAATCAAAATAACACCCCCAAAATATTCTACCCTTCCCCAAATTCTCACGTTTACCTTATCAGTAGCTGAGTTAAGTTTTACGTTATACGTAAAACTTAACTCAGCCATCTCCTACTTATTCTTATGCATTTCCGAGAATACATTTTCATCAGATCGTCCGCTTTTCTTTTTACACCCACACGTCTGTTCTCTTTATTTTCGCTGGGAACACGTCTAAAGAAAAAATGTTCTCTACATACCCTAATAAGAAATCTTAATATTAGAAACAACAATTATTTTTTTAACATGGGCCATATATAAATTACCTAACACTTACTACCCAGAATCTAAGGGTTACCATCTATACAATGCTAGAGGGCTCAATGACATAATTCTACAAATGAATTCATTGCTCATTGTAAACACAAAAATAAATATGTGAGCTTTCTGAGTTCCACCAATAAGCCACCGTAATTAACTCTGATCTTTAACAGCCTCTGATTTACCTACACCTTTCCTTCATAACTAATACACAACGTCATTATAAGTTTCATACAAACTTAATTATATATTTATACACGCCCTAATACATATATCTGTTATAAACCTTTGTACACCCACTTGTTTTTACATTTTAACCCCCTATATAAATTCATCTATATTGTCGACCTCTAATTTTACCGGTGATACTTATGAACATTAAACTTAGTAAACCTTATTAAAATTTACTTCTATCTTACTTATTCCCATCAGACACTTAACCTCACTTCTTCTACCTTAGTCAATCCTTATATCCCTCTAGTTTAATCAAAGTGATCACATCATAATATTGTCCTAACGTTTGATTTAACAGAATCACATCCCAAATAACCTAGTTTTAAATTAACTTAAGTTCATCTAACCAATAGTGTCTACGTATCACGCTCATATACTATGCTTTACCCATCTCTTTTCCCTTCTTGCCCACCATATCAGAACACTGCGCTTGACCCTTACATGATCGTCACTACCCTCTCTAACATAATTCCCTATTCAATTAAGACGGTACAGAAATTCAGATCTCTTGTTTTCTCTCGACCTATTCACTATTTATACATATTACCATTTTCCCACTCAAGCAAATACTTACCCCAAATATTTGATAGCCACAGTTAACCTAGCTATACGATGCTTTCATTTAATTGAACCTTCTCTTCAAAGCCTAAAATATAAATTTCCCTTTTAGTTCGGATATATTAATAACGACTAATTGCTCCCTCAACTTTCACATCTATCGCACTTATCCGTTCCTCCCATAAACTATCTATTTGTTATTCCTTATAAATATCCCATTTTCCCACTTGCAGATTCCTTCGACTAAGCATCATTCACTTTTAAAAAACGTTGAAATTAACATACCCCTCTCCTCCCTGCCATTGAAATACCCATTCTACGTCTACGAATGTTTACCTCAGTTTTTCTGTTGTCTCTGTTTCTTTCCTTTTCCCGTTGTCCTTTCTTCTTAGAACTCTTTCATATTTGTTATTTTTTAACATTTTTCTGCCGCCAACTTGACATTAAGCTGGATTTTTCTATCGCCTCACAATATATAATATATTTACATCCCCCTCCCAAGTATTGTGTTCTTAAATATCATATACATTGATGGGCCGATTTTAGTTTTACAATAAAAAATTCACTTCATCCATATACGTTCTTGAAGGTCATCATTTCTGGTGATCCATTTTAAACTCAAGACTTCTAAAACTAGAATAAAAACCTTTAAGCGTTACCATCCCATAATGTTATCCATTTCTAGATGAACCAAACTAATTATAGTATATTGGACCTCTTACTGAACAAGATGGCCTCTTTCGTTTCTTCCCAGATACGCATATGCCTTTATCAGACGTGTTACACACACACACGCACACGCACACACACACACACACATATATATATATATATATAAGTTCAAATTTAGTACAATATATATATATATATATAAGTTCAAATTTAGTACAAATTTCTCTCAAGGTCGGATGTGATTTAATATTTTATCGATTAATCTATTAACTAAATCACGTATGCGGTGAACAGAGGTGAACTTATCATTTAAGCACTCGGGCCCGTGACGTTGATTTTTGCCAAAAAATCTAAATATGTAATCGTTTTTTTATTAAATCATTATCGATATTTTGAGCAAGTTTAGTTACGATTGGTCAAGCCATGTTAGCGGCATTATTTGCACAAACATACTAAAATCATAGCGGCATTATTTGCACAAACATACTAAAATCATAACATCCACCATGACGAAAATAATAGTGTGTGAAAAGTGATGTCAACAATGATGACTTATAAGTAAGATTAACACCTAAACCTCATTAAATATGTGTTTCTAATTGAGTAACATAAAGAACATTTTTAAATGAAAGTAAATCACATGTTTTAAAGCAAATAAAACATTTAAATTTCTGATCTGGCCGTTAATATTCTCATTTTACGGTGCAAATACATTTTCGATCGAACTTAAGTCTGAAAACACGCTTACTAGCTATCAGAGAAGCGATTGAAGAATACAATTAACAATTACTTGTCGATATATCTTACATCATATAATTCATTTTTTATTAAAATCATAGCAGCAAAGGACAATAAAATATTTTCAATCGTTTTAAAAATTAAAATAGTGAAGTTCGTATTTACAAACTGCGTACGCATGGTAACATTTTACACAAGTTTGGTCAGCAGTGGCGACTTCAGTGCCTTTCGATTTTTAAATGCAAGATTACATCAAATTGTTGAACGTAAGAAAAATAAGATTGACTAACGTATTATTTCATGTTTATAATATTTCGTTATGGTTTTTAATGTAAAACATTTACGCGCGGTAGAAACAGAGATGAGGTATTAAAGAAATTGAAAGGCAATCAAAATTCAGCGACGTTTTTTGAATGTGTACGAAGCCAATGCAGTTGATGAGAGATGTTTTAGTCGATTTCAGAGTTGAGACAACCATGTGAGGCTTATTGAGATAGCGAGATAAAGAACTTCACCTATTGTAAAAAAGAAAAACGATGCACTAACCCTCGAGGATTAATCGATACGATACAAACTTTAATATATAGTTAAATTGGATACAGAAAATGACTAACTATATTTCTATCAGCAGAGAAACTAAAGACAACACAGAAATAGAATATATATTAAAAACGATCTTCTACCTAGAAGTTGATATTTTATAAATATTCACGGTACAGTGGAATTATACAGAAATGCAATGTATGCAAATAGATTTAAATTCGCCTTGGCATATTCAATAATTCGCGATAAAATCCATTAAACTCCCTGTTCACCCGTATATTGATTTTTTTTTCGCGATTAGATTTCAATAATATATACTTCCCACTCATTTTTTTTTGGAAATTCACGTTAGTTAATGAATTAAAGATATACATTTTCCTTAGGTCTCTAATGATCCAGTGAGGCTACGGCAGGCAATGAGTTTTTATTACATTTTTCTACCAAGGCCGGAACTTGTCAAAATGGCAGCTCTGGTTATTTGCGTCAAGATCTAAGGTGCCCATTAATTGAGCTCAGCAAATAGAGCGAAACACTAGATGGACAATTGTCACCGAACGAAATGTGATCGCTTTAGCTGTAAGCTATTGGGTGATTTGAAAAGAGTTTGCTATTCAGACAGGCGTGACTGAATGTCCCTTTAATGGTGCCTATCGAAGATTGAAATAACTATGAAATTACAAAAGCCACAATTAAAGGAAATCAATATTCAATACTCATACAACATGCATAGGAGAAAGTAAAGCCTACTTCATTCATATGTGCCCCAGAATATGTCTGGGAAGTCTCTAGTGTCAATGAAAAAACAAAAAATAGTAATAGTGTAAATATTTTTTAAAGAAATCGATGTAAAACGAATATAAAACAAACTAAATAAACTAAAATTACCCTAACAAAATTGTCGCCCAACAAATAAAACTTTATTAAAACTCTATAAATAATATGAACATAAACCCTAGCCTTAACAAAACAACATCATCAAACTATATTATAAAAAATACCTAGTTACTATACACTAGAGGAAAAGATAGTAACCCATTTAATTAAATGTTAAACCAAACACATGAAGCAAAACTAAACGATCGCACTAAGTAATAATAATAAATTTTAAAATTTAATAATTTTATTAATAAGTAATAATAGTAAATTTACTAATAATAGTAAATAATAATTTTACTAATGAACAATAATAGTAACTTTTCAAATTATATCATAATTAAAAACATTAATACGACTAACACCACAATGAACAAAACAAATGTAATATATGAATTCTCCTCCACACTAATCTAAACATTTATGTAGCGCATGTATTTGTCACACGACACCAACTGTCTTCCGATGATAAGCATATCCCCTTTTACTCAATAGTGCCAGCTAACAGCACCTTATCTCCCACAACAAAAAATTCAAATCAGCATATATACAAATATACGAACAAGTAATACTAAAATTAGATAGCGAAACAGCTGTGCACTAAGAATAAAATTACTAAAAGCAATATTAATGATCTTCCAAATCACATCCTTACATCATTCGTAGACATATATGCTGATGACACTACCATCTATGGTAGCACATTTAAGACTGTAAACAAGTTCTCTCCGATTCTCTCTCCTCTGATCTTGAGCACGTGGTACAATGAGGAAAGACGTAGCTGGTTACTTTTAATACATCTAAAACCAAACTTTTATCTTTACATCATCAACGCTCTGATCCCCATCTGACATCAATTGAAATGAATGCCTCTCGTCTTGTAGAGGCCGCATGTTTTGACAAGCTTCTAAGTCTGACCTTTACTCCTGATTTAAATGGAACACGTACATCAGATCTGTTGCCAAGGTCGCTGAGAAAATGGTGGGATCCTTCTACCGCTGCAGAAGATATCTCACTACTGATGCAATTCTCTATCTATATAAAAGCCAAGTACGTCAAAGTACTGCTGCCAAATCTGGCCAGCAACTGCTAAAAACAGCCTATCCTGCCTTGACAGAGTACAAAATAGACTTCGTAGCTTAGTGGGGGATGCCCTTTTCTCTTCCCTGCAACCTCTCTCCCACAGAAGAGACGTTGCGAACCTGTCTCTGCTTTATCGTTATTTCCATGGCAATCTTTCACGAAAAACACCCGTCTATCTTAAACCACTGTCAGTAATTTCCCCCACTCTTTATATGCGCCTAAATCAAAACGTAGATTCCATGAACAAAGCTTCTTTCTTAGAACTGCACGCCTGTAGAACTCTCTTCCGCTTGCCTGTTTCCCACCTGACTACAACGTGGATGTCTTCAAGTCCAACATAAACAAATTCCTGATGAACCGCCCCCTTAAGTGAGACACTTTATCAAATCTCCAATACTAACGATTACTACGACACTATCGCATTGATTACTGTATACACAATAACCCTTATCCCCGAGTGGCTCCTGGGCCTTGATAAGTGGTGACCTCCATGTAAAAAAACAACAACCTAGATTGAATTTAAAATCATCCATTTAATATTTCTCATTTATTTATTAGTTTTAAAAACATAATTGATACTGGTTAGGAAATAACTGAAACTCTATAGTAAAATATTTTTAATGTAGAAATAGGTCCGACAATGGCAAAAAATGTAAACGGAAAGCAAACAGTTTAAACACAAAGTCACAGATCTAACAAAACTATATTACAATTGCAAGTAAATTACTGAGTCCGACGTGTGAAGTTTTTAATCATCTAAAATGCTAAAGAATAGATAAACATTAATATAAAATGTTCAAAATTCTATGTAACAACCTATTGCTTTACATGTATCAAGTATTTTTATCCAATTTTCATAAAAAAGCATGATTTCCATTAAAATACGCACGATTATTTGACGTGAAAAATAATTGCTTAACGAAAAATGAACACTTTAAATGGGGTAACATTTGCTACCAATTTTATGTCTATGTACTTTTATTTTCTAGTAACGAGTTTTAAAAATGGTTAAAGAATTTTTTACGTGCATAGAGACAGCGTCTTAAAGCGTCTAATTTCCAATCATTAGTTTATTTATATTTGAGATCATCCGGTTAATTTTTTATTAATTTTATTAATTCTTTTTCTGTTCCGACACACATACATATAACTGCTTTTTATAAATGAAAATAGGTATACACATACGTATATATAAGCTGAGTGTATTAAAGTCCAGGTTTAAGATGTGTTCCTAGGAGAACAATTACACTGAATTCCATATTAGGAAAAATGATATAAACATCTTAATGAATATGAACACGTAAATGAAAAAAGAAAAATACATTTCATACCCGAGGAGAACTTAGTTCTTATAAACAATGGAACGAAATCTTGGCATGTTAGTATAGTGAAGCTTGTATATATGTGTATAAATAAATTTGAATATTTAAATATATATATGCATATATATATATATATATATAAATGTGTGTATATGTGTGTGTGTGGTACATATAATTTGTGTGTATGTGTGTGCATGTGTGGTACATATAATTATATATATATATATGGAACTTGCGTGTGATACAGTTTTTTCGTTTATAAAATGGAAAATTGGAAAAAGTTGTCATTATGAGATCGTATTTTTTATCTCCCATAAGAAATCGGTTCCATTTTCATTTTTTATCAGAGAAATTCACAGATGATCAATCTCTTTAAATGGAATTCTCACACATCAAAGGACACGCACGCGCACACATGTATACGCGTGTGTTTTCTAACTTTTACAAAGATATCAGCACGACTTTGCACGTTCTATAAAGATGCTAATAAGAATTATCTTTGTGTGTGAAATTTCGACGAAGCGACATTAGCAAATAAGTGTATTTAATGGGAACATCTGAGGACTGCTTCATTTTCTATCAATTCTAGTGCATAAAATCGAGGCTCAGGTGTAGCTTTCACAAAAATGCATCTGAGACAAAGTTCAATTTTTATTTCAAATTATATGCCTTTTTAAGAGTGCAAACAACGAAAGCGGTTTTAATTAACTACCTGTCAGGTGGCATTTTCTGTGTATTCATTGTTTTTAGAAAATTCCTTAAATTCAAAATGCTTACATTCACTTCAAAACATTGAATAAAATCATTCTGATTACATAAGAATATGACATTTTACATGTTAAAATAAATGTATGTGCTAAAAATTATGACAATTTATAACAATTATTGCGTTTTTACCTTGTATAATGTTTGTCTAAGTTGTTTTATATGTAGATAGAAGTATCCACGTCTTCTATGACACGATCAGCCGGTAACTGGTGTGTGACCGACCCACGTGTTGCACTAAATGGCCAGTCACTAGGGTCTGAGTATCAAGAGAAAAATCATTCCTGAGATGCTGGATGTGGCTGTGTGTCTTCTTCGTCTCCCAAGAAAATGTCTTGACTTTTAGTGACATTCGGGTTGGAAGTTTCCTTTTCCTCAGGACCGCTTCATTCTTTAATGCAGACATTTATGGCAGACACAAAAAGCACACAACACGACACAATCGTAATATATAAGAAATATAATTTATTTGTTTTACAAAATGTATACAATATATATATTACAGGTTATCGGCGGACAACTTTAGCAAGGCTTTCATATGAGTTAGACTGGAATGTATAAATGAGTTAGCTGGAATGTATAAAATAATTATTTTATAAGTATACCTATGCCAATAGTGTACAGCATTATAAAGATGTAGCATTTTACACCACCGTTTCTCTTTTGCAGCTGACTTAAATGAAGGCCATCATTACTTGGTTTGGTGTCGCTCGCCGATTAATTTAACTAAAATTTAAATATTTCTTCTCTCACGAGATCTTACTTTATTAATCAGAACTTATTATTTAAAATCTACTTTCCCTTTTAATATCGATTTTTGTTCTCTAAGCCACCAAATATTTTCAATGGGCTCCCATCCATTTCACTTTTTTTTCTTTTAAAGGGGAATGTTTGTTTATAAAGATATTACTTTAAAATATTGTAATTAAGCACATTGATATTTACAGCATTTTGAGTTGTCAGGTCTTTGCTTGCATCAATGCTCTAGATAAGTTTTACAACATCAGGAACATATATGCCGGTGTCGCTTAGATTATTTTTGGTTTGGGGGGAAAGTAGCGAGGTTAGTGACCTCGATCGCATAGGGTTGAGTTTAATCTATTACGTTTAAAACAATCTAAGTAGTGGGTTCTATGTGTAGTAGAGGTACTACATTCATATATATATATATATATATATATATATATATATATATATATATATATATATATATATATATATATATGGCTTTTCGGTTTATGTCGCAATTGTTTAAACAGTATCGAGCTGTACATGTCGATGGTCAACCAAAAGGACACATAAAAGAGTGAAATTTTCATAAGTTGCTTTAAAATACTTCATAGAACCTGGCATTTGAGGAATATTTATTAATTGTTGCCTAATAGCTATTATCAAAACATAATGAAAATTACATATATTGTATATCTGGATTTTTTACGAAGATTTTCATCTTCTTTTGCACTCTGTGCTTAAATTAGATTAAATAAAATACAGCGCATGATAAGTCCTTTAACAGCTAGTACTTGTGATATAAAATATTAAATAATCGATCAAATAGTTTAGGTATCTGCTTCGTATATATATATATATATATATATATATATATATATATATATATATATATATATATATATATAAATTATATATAATTCTAAATATTTCCCGATTCCGATGCATATACTGATTCCTATTCTTTTAAACTTTCTTAACATTTAATTAAATATTCGATGTTTTTTAAAAAGTATTCTAATGATTGTATCCTCTGTAATGTATGTATTTTGAAAAACGTAAAAATATACTTGGGAGGGAGTTTATATTACAGAAGTAGACATGTCTAAATATTTTATCTGATGTGTCCTTGTAAGTTATTGAATATTGTGAGGCAAGAGTTAATTTGCTTTTACAACAAATCTAATTTGCATTTGGTCGTCGCTAATATAATTTCTAATTTTTATAAACGATTGATCGTCAACGATTGCTTAGTAAAATAAGAAAACAGTTTAGGAACAGAATAGTTAACAAATTCCTGCTACGTTAAAATTGGGTTTCTACATAATACTTTCACTATTTAGAAAAGCATTCTAAACATTGTGATGGTTCTCTGTTAACTATTCTCTACTTAACCTTTGATGAAATGTTCTTTTGTTTTCTAGTAATTATAAATATTTTGTCGATTATTAGACTGATTTATTCTTCTGTAAAAATAAAAAACAAGATACTACCACTATAACGGCTACTACTACTACTACTACTACTGATAATAATGATGGCAAATAGACTAACCCTTTTAGCTAAATCAGTCCCTCGCTACAATAATCTATGTTTTGAGATGATTAAGTATCGGAAAGAAAAAAAAATTTTTAGAATTATGAGTGGGAAGCAGTTTCGCAAACGTAAAATGATAATCATTTTCGATCCATTCTTACTTATTAACTATGTCTAATCTCTCAAAAATCGAAACAATATACTCGAGGAGCTTAAAAGTTTTGCATTATTGTTTACATTTATTTGATGTGTTTTTACCAGTGTTTTTTTAATTTTCGATTTTGAGCTGTTATAAAGGGTTTTTGTAGAATAGATTATGAATAGCCATTTTTTATTCTGGCTAAACGAAATGAACACTAAGTTTGCTTTTTAACTAAAATACGCTTTAAAATAAGTTAAACACACACATGAACTTATCCAGGTACGTAGAAGAGCCATGTTTTTGGTAACATTTATTGGGAAAATATTTGTTTTTCATGTAGTTTTTGTTCTGTGTGTAATAGTAGCAAATACGAGAAAATGAGAATCAATGTTTAAGTGGGATTAATAACTTAAATCGTAGACATTAGTTTTATGTTGTAAATTAACAACTTCTAATAAATCAATTAATTTGTGTTTGTTTCATTTTCTTATTGTCAAAAATATAAATAAAAAGACTCGTTTTGGAATCGTAAATTAAACTCAAATAGTTTCAATTCCGATACCCCCAAATCATCCGATATATATATATATATATATATATATATATATATATATATATATATAATTATTTACTATAATAATTATAAAATACCTACATACACTAGTGTTTCATCCTATCGGGAATCATCAGTGCAGGATGTCACGATTAACACCAGTCGAAAGATTCGAACCCGGCGACAGAAGCCATTCCTGGCTTGATTAACAAGGACCTAATCCCTTAGGCTACCGTTAACAGCATGAAATGCTGTTGAATATAAACATTTATTTTTAAATGCTATTTAACGTCTGTCAGAGTGATCTAATCATTATATGATGATCTGGGCATAAGAGCTAAAGTGACCGACTTTAATTCAACTGAAAGTGTTCAATATATATATATATATATATATATATATATATATATATATATATATATATATATATCCCTTTCACCAGACCATCCATTCACGTGTAATCACCTTTTTCTTCACCATATTCCCCCTGCTTCACTTTTTGTTATCAAGTAAGATCTTTGACCTACTTGTAGTTTCATCAAATACTTTTGGATGCAAAATCCGATCCCGCATTTTGCTAATTCCTACCCTCTGATGAGAAGGAAAGTATTTCTTCGAAACCCCGCGGATTAAGGACTATCCACTTATCAAGTGTTTGCTTTTCAGATAAAATATTTTTTTAACTCTTTTTCAAGGTGTTTTTAACATGTTTTATTAACTGTTTGCTCTTATATATATATATATATATATATATAGAGAGAGAGAGAGAGAGAGAGAGAAAGATAGAGAGAGAGAGAGTTATAGAGAGAGAGTGAAAGAGAAAGATAGTAATAGAAGTGGGGATATGTTCACTGAAATGCATATATATATTTTCAGGTAAATCTTTGCAAAGCTTTTCACTTGACAAGTGTTACTATTTGTTTGACTATATTTGCGAATCTCAAATCCGACATAGAAACTAATGATAATGGTAAACACATATTTCGATCGATATCAAATGATAAAATAGCATAATCATCAATGTATAATAAAGAAGATGAAGTTTCAAGGAAGTTTCAAGGAATGAAAATGAAGACAGGAAAAAAAGCTCAAGGCTTTAACCTTCTTCGTATGAAACTTTGCCATTGCCAACCAATATTAATATTTTATTTTGATTCTCTCGAGAATTTTATCTATTTCTGGTCGCGTCCGACTTTTTGTGAGAGGATGTAATTAAGTTAAATCTCCTCCCATGGGTCTTAAGCTTCAATTTGCGTTTAGCTTGGTTTTCGTTTTTAATCTTTACTATTGGCTAAACGGTACTTCGGCATATTCATTGAGGAAGAATGAGGAAGAACTGATGGCGCTGCAAATGCAATTACAGCACAAGCCGAGACGAAGCAGAGTGAGCAAATGAGAAGAAAAAAATGTGAAAATAAGATGATCATTATATTAATATCAGGATGAGCATTTTAATAATTATAGTCATCTATAGAATAGAAGTGTTAGGAAAACGTCAAGTTTCTAATGGAAAACATCTACTATATTTTCGTATCTCTGTATATCCGTGTATGCAATTTAAAAACAGCCATACATCATAACAAGCCAATGTTTGTCTGTAATAAAACTTTCTGAACGATCAAGTTGTGCTCGTGTCAAAAATTATTTGTGATTGTTTACGATGGAATCGTGTTGTATATATTTTTAGCGGACAAACATAATCAGAAGAGACGAAGGTTGATTTTTTTTATTTTTATTTGGCATATGCAATTAACAAATTAATAATATTGTAATACAGAACATTGAGAGTACCAGAATTTACAAAGGTCTATACACCCGGACGATGCTGTGAGATATGCTAGTATGCTAGTAGTATATAAACATAGTTTTAAGAAAAAATTTCAAATCATTCATAAATATGAGTAAGGATTTTCAGTGTTCACATTCAAATGACGTATTTATGATAGGATAGCCTATATATATATATATATATATATATATATATATATATATATATATATATATATATATATAGTCATTTATAAAATAAATATAACGATTAAGCTACACTGAATATTCTGCGTTTCATCCACTCTAGGACTCTTCAAATATTCAGTGTAGCTTAATCGCCATATATATTTTATAAATTACTAACTAGCTCTACCTACGTATTGAACACTTTTGAAGTAAATACTTAAAGTTTACGCATAAATCTATACTTTCGTATATTAATTTTATGTGAGTAAATTAAGTAGTTATATATATATATATATAATGTATAGACACGATAAAGTGAATATGTGTATGTATTCATATTTTAACATTGCACTCCTAATATATCATAAGTATGACGTCATATTTCTCTATGTATGTAACCTAGCTCTTTCTCCTTTTCTGATGAAAAGTATTATGATTCGAAACGCCTACGTATACAGAGCATTTATAGCCCCCTACCAATAGTGTTTTATTTCTAATAAAACTGACAAATAAATACATTTTACTTAATCATATGCTTTTCATGTTGTATATTATCTTTACGATTGGACAGATTTAAATCATACACACATGTACACACATAAACACACACATATATATGTATATATATGTGTGTGGGTGGGTGTGTGCGTGTGTGTATGTGTGTGTGCGTGTGTGATATAAATGAATATGTTATGATCATTGCAAATGATCAATTGCAAATACGTTTCGTATGAGAAACGGAAGTATTAAATGTGACGTTTTTGCTATTCTCTTTACACGTCGGAACAGAAATTATGATTGTATCACGATAAAAGCCGGTTTTACCAGATGTCAGAATTTAATCTACAACATACATTCCTTACGATAAATGATGTGAGAAAAGAAGAGGCAATTTGCTCCAATGAAAAGATGCTGTTACATCACTTATACAATGCATTCTATGCATATGTGTATAATAAATTAGAATAAACATAATGACTTGGTAAAGCAACGAGCATTTGTGAAAGAATGATAAAAAATGATTCCACATCTTCTTGCGTACTTGATATTTCTATGTAACCAGACTTAAAAAATATTTGGTCAGTAGAAGTGCGATTGAAGATTGGAACCTTAACTACTCTATTAAAAAACACATTTCATCCTTTGATTACGATGCAGAATAATGGCATTTCTCATTAAAAGTAATTGTTATTGGCTTATAATGTAATAAGGGTCATCAAATTCATGTCTTTTAATCACAATGTGTAGGCGTTTAATTGCCAGGAAATAACTAGTGTGACCATTTTTAGTGTAGCTAAGGAATACGGTTTTGGCAGTGGTTGGAAATAATTATGCTTATTGTATTCAACTCAATCCACCTAGATCTAAAATGTTCCAATCATATTAAAATTACAATAGCTTCTAGAATCACCATTCAATCAAACTCTACGTAAAACTGGAACAGCATATTTATATGTTTATCACTTGTAATATGCAAAAGCTGTTACACTATACAAAAGTGAGCTCCACTTACCAATGTCAGAACCGAATGTGACACATTCAACGTCAGAAAAAATCACATATTAATATTTGATTACATGATACACGTTGAAATTTAGTAGTGAGATACGTGCGATATGAAAATGCTTAAGCAATTCTGTAGTCAATCTGTGTTTTTAAATGATTACATTTGGTTTTATTATTTGCGTTTCGAATAATTGATTACATTGCTTTGCTGGGGTATTATATTTAGGTCTCATTATCAAATTCTTAAAAAATAGAAAGGAAAAGCAAAACTTTTGTGGTTTTCCAATCACAAGGGAGTGATTAAAAAACGGTTGTATATAACGAATATACGACATAATAGCATTGACACACCGGTTCTCGTCTGATCACTGAAGTAAAGCAACGTTGAATCTGATTAGTACCAGATGGGTGCCCATTTGGGAATTCTAGGCGTTGTACGTGCTCTCCGCTTATCTCGGCATTTGTTTTCAGTCCTCCTGAACATACACTTCACTTGCCACTGGTATTAAACAATGTCGACTCAGGAGAGGTGTAGTTGGAGTTGCGCACCTCCTGCAACAAAATTTCGCGCGCAGACACCCCTTCGTGGGTATCCATAGTCTGTCAAAGATTGAAGGAGCCCCTTATATAACAAATACTCACACACACACTTGGTTGAAGGTAGACATATATATATATATATATATATATATATATATATATATATATATATATATATATATATATATATACCGTGAGCATTGAAATTGCATGCATTTAATTAGAACAGCGACATTTGTTTTTATTTTAATACTATTCCAATTCGTAAGTCAACAAAAATCTACACTTGTGTTGAAATCCGTATTTGCTCAAATGCAATTGTTCTCAACAAATAAATTTATTCTCAAATGAAGAAATAATTTCTAGCTTTTTATGTTTCGTTAGTGATCAAAACATTATGAAGTTTTTGTAATTTTCTATCTGTCTCCTTCTCTCTTTCTCTCTCTCTCTCTCTCTCTCTCTCTCTCCCTATATATATATATATATATATATATATATATATATATATATATGAACGAAAATGTATGTATGTTTGTATGTGTGTTCGCTTTTTCTGTATGTCTACAAAAGACTTTTTGCAGAGAATCGGTCGGTCGGTTCACAAATTTTTAAAACATTTTATACCACATATAAATCGTAATATCTCAGAGTTAACAACGAAGCTCGCCTGTCTATTTAATTTGCTCGACTTCGTGAAGATGAATATTTCATATTTGTCGCTCGCAGCATGTGGGTTAGTCTTTTTCCTATAACATCTTGGGAAAATAAAAATAAAAAAAGCGTTCCCGCAGTAAATTAAATACTATTCCGCAGTC
This sequence comes from Euprymna scolopes, assembly GCF_053919585.1. Taxonomy (NCBI): domain Eukaryota; kingdom Metazoa; phylum Mollusca; class Cephalopoda; order Sepiida; family Sepiolidae; genus Euprymna; species Euprymna scolopes. Next base: position 134,963,091 of record NC_136489.1, read on the forward strand.
AAACTTGATCTCATTAAGTCATTAAAACGTGCCCCTGGCAAATCCAAGTAATTAAACAAATTAAAACGTGTTTCCGTCAGCATCTTGCTGAGGCCCAATGGTTAAAACCGTCGCACTCTTTTTTTTTTCACACTTTAATTTACAACTTTGCCTCAACGGTTCGGGTTCGATCCTCATACTTAACTACCAAAACATTTTTTTTTATTTTAACCCCCCCCCGGAGTTTTCACACACACACACACCTCCAAACACCCGGGAAACGCCGGGTACCCCTCGCTAGTCTATATATATAAAAGCGAAAATGTATGTATGTGTGTATGTTTGTGTGTCTGCTAAAAACTTTCGACAGACACAACAAAAATTCACAAACTCGGTATCATATCGAAGCTCCATCCTTCGCCCAAAAAATATCGAAAAAATGGCCAAAAACGTTCATTTTTTTCACCCCGAAATCGACAAATTTCGACAGGGGTGGGGGTCAACAAAAACTGCCCTCTCCACCGGTTCTACGCATGCGTCAGATGACGTCATGACCTGATTTACTTTAAATAGTTGAAAAACTGATTAAATTTCGTGTACTTCGCGTTACCTCAGTTGATAAGCGCGTTGGTTCACTATCTAAACGTTTTGGGTTCGAATCGTGGTGTGAGATGTCTTTTTTTTTCGATTTTTTAAATTTAAATATTGCACCAGTGTTATTTAAGCCATTTTCACGTAACGTTGGTTTTTCTGTTGTTTTTTTTTACCTCGCTTATCCACCCCCCACCCACACACCCAAAAACACCCGGGTACCCACCGATTTTTTAAATTTTAATATCGAAACTGGCTTATTTAAGCCTTTTTTTCACGTGTTTTTCTGTTTTCATCGTTCGTTTGCCTTACATTAGTTTTTTTGTGTTTTTTCCCCGCTTAAGTGTAAACGTTGTTTTGTTTTTTTACTTTGCTTATAACAAACAAACTTACGTCGTCGTCGTCGTCGTCATCGTCGTCGTAACGTTCGACGACTTCCGGCCGCGCACCTGTCAATTTGGTTCTTAAATAAATTCAAAAATCTTTCACTAACTCATTCTGGCTGGCCGATTTTATTTTCAAACTTCGCCTCAGGATTTCCAGTTCGATCCTACCCTCCGGGTTCTTTTTTATTTAACACCACACACACCTACAAACATCCGGGCAACACCGGGTACCCCCACTAGTATATATATATATATATATATATATATATATATATATCTTAGTATGTATGTTACATTGTAAATAAAATTCTATATTTTTTATATGGCTAATGGCCACATAGGACATTCAAAAGAGAAGATTTAATTTTGGATTCGTAAGGTTTTGTTTATATTGTCACCCTATTAAAAGATGTGGTCTGGCATGACAGGCCCAATGCTTAAAACATTAGAAGAACATGATAAATTGAAGGAAAATGGTCTTCGTAAGGCGCAGGATTTCGTGCAGCCTAACCGTACAAGGTTAATCTGTCACAAGCCAGGGTGCAGTGCCTGCTCCATCAGTGAATGTTGGAATTTTGTTATTATCAACATTATATCCACATATTATATAACTGTAAATGTGGCAGTCTGCAACCACTTTTATTCACATTAGTTGTTTTATATTTCATTTTAATCACAATCACAATTAACCTACTTACAATGACCTTAAACTTTTCTGACCAATAAGCATAGATTTACTACGCTGGAGCAATAACCATATTTCTGTGATATTGCTCATTGCGATTTTCGTCTTTGTTAAGCTGAATTAGATCCACTTTTAATGTGTTGGAGCCAGCGAAATTACTCTAACGTGGGAGCTCAGGTGTGTACATCAGGAATTGTTGCAGAAATCGCAAGATGAATAATATGTGTTTCATTGAAGATGAGTTGTGTAGATCACATTTAGAGATTGGAATAAGCTGTAAGGCTACTTAATTCTGTTTTAAGCCTTCTCTGTCACCGAATATTTACATTACTATATGAACAATTAGAAAATAATGTATGCCGTATCTATAATTCTCACAGATGACCCTTATATATCTAACTAACTTTATACCTATATATTTATTTCTTAGTAATACACATAGAATGATGGATATAATTTTAAATACCATGATCTCCATTTATACGCAAAAGTGTTGCTCTATATGCACGATGCGTGCGTGCATATTTCCTGCTTCTATTCATCGTATCATTAATGTTAATCTGATAGTCACGTAACAAAGATTTATTCATTTGTTTATTTAATGTTCTCTACAAGAGATTTGAAATTATGTTGCAATGATGGCGCTCAATAGTAATATATTTTGCGAACAAACTGCGTGAAGTGCCCTCTCTGGCTTCTATCCATCGTACATGCTCTTTTGAATGGCACTAGTTTTGAATACTCTAGTGATATCATGTGGATATTGCCACAGTATATATTGTTTAAATGTTAAAATCGTGATCATTTTGCGCTATAATAATAATAATAATATTAATAATAGTAATAATAATAATTATTATTATTGTTAATATTATTATCATCAAGTTATTATTATCATCATCATGTTGATGATTACGATAAAAAATATAATTATTCTCAAAAGCACTATAAAAAAATAAAGAAAACATCATATACATTTAAAATTCATGTTATATTGTCGTCAAATATGTTTGCTTGTCATATTCAAGTCCCAGTCTCACGGGAAGAATCTATTAATAGAAACTGAAATGGATGATGGTTATATGAATTATTGAATAATATAGTTACATACGATTGATCAATTGGAAACCATCGTGATAATTTTCCCAACTTCCAACGTAGAACTTTACTAAGATGGCTCTTCTCCAACACTAGAGGTTTACGTTTCAACATTTGAGAAGTTGAAATCCAATTATAGAAGATCTGACCTATTGTTCCTATGAGAAATAGGCATTGGACCGCCTTTTACCCTAGATGAGTGCATTATCAAACTCTAACTTGGTATAAATATCTGACATCCAATGTGCTTACATTAAAAATGGATTTCCATGCGGAAGGGACATCTCCAGAGAAGATAAAAAATTATGTATATTATTAAATGTAGCATTTGCGCACGGCACCGTGTCGGTATTTGCTACCTATAGCCCTCAGAACAGTGAAGTTACCATATTAAATTGACCACATTCTGTCTGTTTCCCCTTCAGCAAACATACATGTCAGTAGATATTTTAAGAATGATGAATGGCTAACCCACTAAAACAACACAAATGATGAAGGCAGGTTCTGTTATGATTTCTCCAATGCTTATGACTTAACACAGATAATTTGCGAACCCACCCGTATTTCCGTAACTGACGATATGTAATTCTCTTAGACTTTTTTTCACATTCGATTGTCTAAATTAACATAAAAACAAAATGCAATATGTCCTGAGATGTATCGTACAGTTTATCGATACTCTATTACTGATTGGGTATCTTCCGTACATTTATATCAGATATACCTAATAGATAATGCCATTTTATCTTCCCCGCAACTTCTTTCCCAGAGAAGAGATGTTGAAAACCTGTCTCTGCTCTACTGTTATTTTTCTGACAAGTGTTCCTCTCTTCTCTACTCTATGAGCCCCTTACCAAGCTTTAACAAAAAACACTCTTCTAGCTTCAAATATTATCAACAGGTCCCCTCAGTCTGGACTTAAATCTAAACGTGTTTCATGAACAAAGCTTCCTTCTTAGAGCCCGTGAAACTCTGTTCTACTATCTAGTTGTCTAAAATATAGTCATACTCCAGATTTTCCTTGGACGTCCCCTTAAATAATCAAATTATACTAAAACTATCCTACTAACTATTGTGCTGATGATTACGGTACACTTATTAACCATTATCCTCAAGTGGTCTTGGGGCCTTGATAAGCTGTGACTCACTTGTTAAAATCATGAGTGTCAGTATCTGGACATTATATATTTGTGTCGACATATTGTTTCGTCGTCTTAATTTACTAGCACAAGGTTTTGATAAGCACCAGTCATACGGATTATTCTTACTATTATTTCATTTAATTTCACAAAATTACTGGTTAGTTTGATCATATCATACCTTAATAGACTTGTACACCGTGTATTTCTTATATTGATTGTTCAAGAGATAATAACTTGCTTTGCATAATTTACCGAATAAGCATAATGAATGCAATTGCAAAACTTTCCTTGCATGATGTTGTTCGACCACAAGAGTTTTATGTATCTTTCAGCACTATTAAGAAAGTAACGCTAATGAAAATAAAAACTGAATAAACTTCTCACACAAATAGGTGACGATGCAGGTAATTATTATTTAACATTTCTATAAAATAGAAACTTATGGATTGAAACTATGCATATCCGACAGCAATCGAGAAATAAATAAAAATAGTAATACAATATTTTAGCATTAATACTCAACATTTAAAAGCGGGTTTGTCTTAACACAATCGCAAGGATACGATTCTCTTTAGCAACTCAACATGAAAATAATTATGAGGTAGGTAGTTGCCTTTGATGGAAAAATGTCGATTAATAAATTAATGACCTAATCTTTATGAGAATATGATGCTTTTATTACAGTACGGAATGACGTATCCCGGCGGTTGCTGACGATAAATAGTTTAAGACATCAGCCATGGCAGACGCCGCACACAGTTATACATATTTGTATCAATATTGCATGGAATGATTGCTTTGGAATGTTAGCATTTTTATTATTATTCAGAAGTTGAATGATATTTTTAAGGCTTCGTACGTGCATCTGATTATTCTTCACTACCTTACATATATACTAGAATCAAATGATTGTTAAATATTGAATACTTAAGAAGTTGATGAGTCACTCCGGTTAAAGTTAATACCATTTAAATGTATTCATATGATAAAGCGTTTTATGTGTAAAACTAAGTGCAGAATATTAAATGAAATGAACTTCATTCATGATTTATAATGAATTTGATATTGAGCGATTATTTTATGTATACTCTGTTCTTTAACATAAGTTTTGTTCCAAGTTATAGAAATCTATTATTTTACTTATCCCTTTCGTTCAATACGCTGTAGCTGTTTACTGTATATATGGGACTATTTGTTATTTAAAGTCACCTTATTTGCACCGATGTTTATGTTAATTAGTGATGGCTTTGTGGTAGTATCGTAGAAAATGGATTAAAAGTTATCTTTGCAACTGGATTCGAATCTTACGACCAGAAGCAATTACTTACACTAAATTGTTAATATTTATCTAAATGTATGTATATTCAGAACTAAGTAATTCTCAATTATTGTTACAAAATAATTACTAAAAAATCAAATTTAATTAGGTCGATTCTAATAAATAAGAAATCTCATGGCATATTAAAAGCAAACGACATCATTATTTTTATGTTATTTGTTTGGCTATACATATTTATGGTAGCGTTCATTGCAGAACGTATAATAGATTTTGAAAGAGTACATATCGTTTGATATTATATGGAGTATAGGGAAATGCAATGGCAAAGAAAAAAAACGACAAGAACAAATAAAGAGATTTACGAAACAGGAGAAAGATAGTGATGAAAAGAGTGTAAGTCTGAGCGGAAATTGTTAATAATAACTGAAACGAAATACAATAAAATACAGTAACAATAAATAGAACAAGTGACAATTATCTGACGAATAACTGAGAATACTATGAAAGATGAAAGAGAAACAAAGAAAGAGAACCAAAAAGTAAGTTGATTAGAAGAATGCAATTCAAAAGAATATATTGGAAATGATGAAACCGAATAGAACCGCCTTTTGTGTGAGGTAAAATACTAGCAGCTTTCTGAACTATTATGCATGGCTAAAGAATATGGCTATTGCAAAGCAGATAACGCAACAGAAAAAGTACATCCAATACAAAGAAATGCTGGAATTAGCACACATATTTCGAATTTGCTGTAACATTCAGCAGCTTATGTGTATGTAAAAATTAAAACATGTTCATCAATAACTAAGTAGAAGAGTTCGTTCCAAAAGTAATGTATTTTACTTTTAATCCACTCGAATGGATTAGAGGAGATTAAAAATATCATCGTTATGATCGTTATTAAGCATTTATGATCTGAAATTTCATCTCTCTCTTTCAGATATTGACAGTATGAAACTTTAAGAAAACATCCGTGTCACTGACGTCTGGTAGAAGCAGAAATGCAACATGGACCTCCTGGTGCATCGAGAATCATAGGGATGATATAGAAACATTCATTCTGGAACACAAGAGGCCGTTTGTATTAATGCTATGACTATCGTCTTCATAGCTCTTCAACTTTTTGAGGTAAAAACTAAGAGTGTTTCTACTTTTAGAACTAACTTTGTACATATATATATATGTATATATGTGTGTGTGTGCGTGTGTGTGTGTATGTGTGGGTCTGTGTTTTACTGTTCCGTTGCTTATTAAAGTCTGAAAGCCACTACAAGATGATAATTGAGGAAATTGTTAGTGAATATGTTTACTCTACCACAAGATCGATGACTAAAACAAAAAAATTTGATTATTTGATGACCCAACAACTATCTCCTAAGATTTGACTTCAAAGCAACAATCTTGTAGGTAGGTTTGAAGCAGTCCTACAGTATGGTGTTCCACAGATAAGAAGTTAAGCAACTATCTTTCTCCATCTCGTTTTCTCTCTATCCATATATATATATATATATACATATATATATATATAATTATTTACTATAATAATTATAAAATACCTACATACACTAGTGTTTCATTCTTTCGGGAATCATCAGTGCAGGGTGTCACGATTAACACCAATCGACAGATTCGACCATGGCGACAGGAGCCATCCCTGGTTCATTATTAAGAATCTAATCCATTCGGCTACCGTTAACCGCGAGAAATGTTGAATTTTAAACATGCATATTTTAAGTGCTTTTTAACGTCCTACAGAGTAATCTAATCATTATATGATGATCTCCGCATAAGAGCTAAATAGACCTACTTAATTCAACTGAAAGTGCTCAACGATAAGAAACGAGTTTCTTAAAGGGGCTGACATAATTATCTACTATAATAATTATTAAATACTTACAGATACTAGTGTTTCACCCTTCGGGATCATCAGTGCAGGGTGTCACGATTAACACCAGTCGATAGATTTGAACACAGCGACAGAAGCCATCCCTGGCTTCATTAGCAAGGACCTAATCCATTCGGCTACTATAAACTGCGAGAACTGCAGTTGAATTTTAAACATTTACATTTTAAATGCTTTTTAACGTCTGCCATATATATATATATATATATATATATGTATATATGTGTGTGTGTATATATATATGTGTGTGTGTATAGGTATGCGGGTAACCTACTACCTCAGAGAGATGTGAACGCCTCTGCCTTGGATAGATCCACGTCACCCTTGGGCAAGGTGTAGTACATTTTAGCCTCCCTCTCAAGTTCTGGATGGCTACTATATTGTGCGAACTAGGGATATATATATATATATATATATATATATATATATATATATATATATATATATATATATATATATATATATGAATGTTTGCTTATGTGTATGTGTGTGTATATGTCCAGCTGCCGGAGAGGTTAAAACTCCGTTATAATAAATCATGAACAATATGCCACTGCTCAGTCATCTCACTATTTCAGTTTGTCATTGTGCAACCAGTGGTAGGGTGCGACAGGGTACAATATGTATAGCACAAGCATGTTGTGTCGCGATCCTTATGTGCAGATATCTTTCAAAGAAAAAAAAGTTCTTTGGCGATAGGTGAGTGGCGACGTGCACAGGCTTAGCAGGCTGGAAGTGCATAGCTGCAAATTTGCACATAGGCGGCCAGTGATTTATCTAACATCGTCGACTAAATTGCTTACAGGGTGGAAGCAACTTCGGTGGATGATCTGGCGGCTGATCAGCCTTTTCTAGGGATACACTGCTCACCCATGAATTTGGGAAGGGTTTAGAAAATGTGATCTAAAAATTGTCTACCCTTTTATTAGCTGTTCGGCTTCTTGTGGTTGGCGGCTGCTCTATAGTTGCAGGAGAAACAAGATAAAGTTGAAGAAAAATAATAAACAGGGAAAATCAAAATTTTATCAGGAGAGGAATAACCTAACTGTTGCTACGTGGAATGTGAGAACTTTGCCAGATGTCCTGGATAGTGAAAGACCTGAGCATAGGACAGTTATTGTTGCCAAGGAGCTCGCTAGGTACAGCATAGACATTGCGGCATTGTTCAAAACACGATTGAGTGGTGAGGATCAATTAGTAGAAGTGGGCTCGGGATACACTTTTTGGGGAAAGTAAAACCATCGGGGCTGAAAAGGGAGGGTGGAATTTGCTTTGCAGTGCGTTCTGATTTGGTGAAGAGGATTGAACAGCCAATCTGTGTAAGTGACAGAATTATGATGATGCGCTTCCCTCTTGCACACAGTAGGTATGTGACGATTTTATATGTGTATGACCCTACCATGGGTCATGATGAAGACACCATCACCGCGTTTTACCGAGATCTCAGTCGTACCATTTTCTCTATTTCTTTATCTGAGAAGATCTTACTCATGGGTGATCTAAATGCAAGGGTTGGCAAGGATCATCAAACCCGGGACTCACTCGGCCGGTTTGGTCTAGGTAGGGTCAACAGTAATGGTCTGCATCTTCTCCATCTATGCACTCAGTTTGACCTTGCTAGTTGTAACACTTTCTTCAGCCACAAAGAGGTCCATAAGTTTACTTGGACACATCCTCGTTCAAAACAAGGCCACTTGATTGCTTACATTATTTCCAGAAAGGCAGATTTGCGGGACGTCTGTAGTGTGTGTGTTATGCGTGGAGCTGAATGCGGCATAGATCATGTTTGGTACGCGGGAAGTTGAAGGTCTGTATAAGGAGAAAGTGTAGGTTGGGTGGTGTTGGGATTCCCAGGCGGGTTGATTGTCCAGGCTGGCTGATCCAAGTGTACGTGAAAAGCTTGGATCCATAATTAATTCTGCTGATTTTGATGGGTCGTGGGCACATTTTAAAAATACAATCTATCAAATAAGTGTAGATGTTCTTTGCTTCCGCAAATCTAAACATCAGGATTGGTTTGATGATAATGATTCTGAAATTACTCAACTCTTAAGTGCTTAAAATGAGTTGCACCATAAGATGTTGTCTGCCTCTCAGGGAGGTAAAGAGTCCCTCCGACAGTCACTTAAAGCAAACAAGGGTATTCTCCAAAAGCGACTCCGCCAAATGAAGAATCAGTGGTGAGCTAAACTCGCCAACCAAATCCAGATGGCTTTTTATTGTAAAGGCCTCAAACGCATGTACCATTCGCTTAAAAAAGCTTTTGGTCTTCAAACACTATCTACATCTCCCCTACTCTCAAGTGATGGAATTGCCCTTATAAAGGATCCTAACAAGATTCTCCTTTGTTGGACCGAGCATTATTCTGATCTCTTTGACAACCCCTCTAATGTTGATGAGGACGTCATCAATGAATTTTTATCACAACAGAAGCTTATCCATGAAATGTCCGTGTTCCCATCTGAGAATGAAATTAGAGATGCAATCAAAGAAGTGAACGTTGGGAGAGCTCCAGGGCTTGATGGTATTCCTGTGAAAGTCCTCTTACATGGGGCTGATAAACTTGTTCATGAAATTTTTCATCTCATTACTGATGTCTGGAGGGGTGTTTCCGTCCATCAGGATTAGGTTGATGCAATTCTTATATCACTGTACAAGGGAAAGGGGCCCAGGACCGACTGTGGAAGTTTGTTGGAAGCAGTTGGCAAAGTATTTTCCAGAGTTCTACTTAATAGATTCTTAAAGTATATTTGTTCATCCGTCATTCCAGAAAGCCAAAGTGGCTTTCGTCCGGGCAAAGGAACCACGGACATTATCTTCTCTGCTTGGCAGTTGCAGGCGAAATGTATTGACCACCGGGTTCCGCTTTATCAGGTTTTTGTTGATTTGACTAAGGTTTTTGATACGGTGAACAGAAGTGCCCTATGGATAATTCTGGGGAAGTTGTGATGCCCACTTCAATTTCTACGATTACTCAGGAAGCTCCACCCTAATATGAAGGCTCGACTGAACTTCAACGGATGCCTGTCGGAACCCATATCGGTTGGCAATGGTGTGAACAAGGTGATATCCTAGTGCCTACACTTTTTTCAATTTATTTTGCAACTATGTTATCGTATGCCTTTAAGGGAATGTCCTTTGGGTGTTTGTTTGCGTTTCAGAACCACGGGGTGGGTCTTTGATCTTCGTCGTTTTCATGCTTCTACAAGGACCTTTCAGTACCTGGTTCGTGAATTGCTTTATGCGGATGACGCCGATCTCGTGACCCATGGTGAGAGGGATAGGCAGGGTATTATGGATCTGTTTTCGGGGGCCTGTACCTCTTTTGAGCTTACTATTAGTCTTAAGAAGACTAAGGTCATGTTCACACCTCCACCCGGTAGTTTGTATGTGGAACCAAATATTTTTGTCAACAACCAGAGACTTGCAGTGGTTGACACATTTGTGTATTTGGGTAGTACTCTCGCCAGAGATGGAACCCTGGATGCTGAGGTCAACTGTAGGATACAGCGTGCCACTAAGGCTTTTGGTGAAAAGAAGCGAGTATGGTCTGACAGGGGTGTAACTATTCATACAAAGATCAGTGTCTATTAATATTGTATTTTACCATCCCGGTTTTACGCTTCTGAGTCCTGGACAACTTATGGTAGACATATAAAGTCATGGAGAGAGTGCACCAGAAATTCCTGAGACACATTCTGGGCATCAAGTGGAGCACTTTTATATCTGATGTGAATGTTCTCATGTGGGCTGATGTACCTTGTATCGAGAAGTTGATTATACGCAACCAGATGAGGTGGGGTGGACATCTGACAAGGATGGACGACGATAGATTGCCAAAGCGCCTGTTCTATGGTGAAATTATACAAGGAAAGCGTCCACAACATAAACCGAGGAAACGCTTTAAGGATAACATCAAGGATAATCTTAAAGCTCTTGGTATTGACGTGTTCAGTTGGGAAAGTGCTTCTAGTGATCGTAAAAAGTGGCGCTCCTTGGTCTATCATGGCTGTGATAGTTTTGAGAAGAAAAAATATGAGCATGCAAAAATGAAGCGTGGTATCCGGAAGAAAAATCTGTCAGATATATCAGACATATATTTCATGCAGAACCACACCTGTGATTTATGCGATAAAATGACTTTATCCGGAACTGGCCTGGCTAGCCACAAGCGTTCACATAGAGATCAATCTTTCTTTGATGGGGTAAACTTTGCAGGGCACAGATGTTCTGTTTGCTCCGTCGTCTGTAAATCGAGTGGAGGCCTGAAGCATCATATGAGCGTCCACGGTAGTGCAGCACCAGTTGGCATCCCTCAATCTCAGTTCAAGTGTGACCTTGCAACAGACTGTGTAACAGCAGAATTGGTCTAAAGAGCCATTTTCGTTCGCACAGAAAATAGGAATTGATGCATTCTTGATCACATCTCCACATGTATATGTGTGTGTATAAGAGTATATATTTGTACATAGTTATTAAAAATATTTTCAAAAATACATGAAAATGAATGAGTAATCAACAATAAAGCAAGGGAAAGATGGTCTTCTTCTGTCAAGAAGTGACAATCACCATATATATATATATATATATATATATATATATATATATATATATATATATGACAGACGTTAAAAAGCATTTAAACATTTGACTACTTCATTTAATCACATAAATATACGAATATATAATTGTATGCGTAAATTTTTAGTATTTACTTCAACAGTGCTCAATACAAAGGTAGAGCTCGGTAGTATGTTATGAAAATATATATGGCAATTAAACTATACAGAATATTCCTCGTTTCATTTTCCTGAGAATTCGTCAGGCTTTCATAACTTAATATATATATATTTATATATATATATATATATATATACATATGCATATATATATATATATAAAGATATTGTACATGTGTAAGTTGATACACAATAACATACAAAGTATAGAGAATGATTCCATACGTGTACATTAATATTAATCGAAATTACAATAATTATATTTATTGATTCTTAACATATCATGCAAGTAGAAACTTTCTATTTTATTTAAATTTATTGATTAACCATGACATGTGCGTTTTCTTCGCTTTGTTCACACTTACATATATATTTCAGATGTTTGATTAAACCCTTCATAGATCGGAAGAGAAACCTTGTTTAAGAAATTAACAACACCTTGATAAGAACTACGGAACTTTCATGTTCATCGATAAAATGACAAGTTTACAAACTAATTATCTTCAAACTCACCAACAAATAATCATTATGACAGCATTGCTACGTCATGAGATTGTCTGCTTCTGCAAACAAATGGTTGTGTCTCTTTACAATTATACTCTTATGAACAACAGAAATAAAAAAAAATATATTTTAAATGTTCTAGTGGAGGGCCTAGTAGTTGTATACTATTAAAAGCTTGTTTTTTTATTAAATAGAAATGAAGTAGTACCTTGTGTATACTCTTTAAGTTGTCTATATATATAAAAGCGAAAATGTGTGTATGTATGTATGTTTGTTTGTATGTATGTATGTTTGTTTGTGTGTCCGCTAAAAACTTTCAACAGACACGACGAAAATTCACAAACTCGGTATCATATTGAATCCCCATCCTTCGCTCGAAAAATATTGAAAATTGGCCAAATACGTTCATTTTTTCACCCCGAAATCGACAATTTTCGACAGAGGGGTCAACAAAAATGGCCCTCTCGTGACGACGACCGGTTCTACGCATGCTTCTGATGGCGTCATGACCTGATTTACTTTAAATACTTGAAGAACTGACTAAGTTTCATGTACGTCGCGTTAGCTCAGTTGGTTAGCGCGTTGGTTCGTTATCTAAACGTTAAACATGACCAGTGCATTTTAGAATTTTTATCATCACAGAAGCAGAACTGCCCGGCGTATAAATTCAACAGTAGGTTTTTATAAGAAATTGGCGCGTTTGAAATATATGTTTCTATTTAGAGCTCAAAACTGATACTTTGTGCTTTGATCTTAAACTTTAATCAAAGCTATTATTTTTTTTTAAGTTTTATAAAATAAACAGTAGTTTATGTACAGTGCATTGTAGATTAGAATGTATTATACGGGAGTAGTCACTGCGGGAATGCAGTTGATATAATGCAATTCTGATGATATTATAGATAATTTGACAACAGCAACTTTTAATTTTATACATATTCTCTTATCCATGAAATGTATCCTTATTTCAGTTATATATCGAGAGAAGATAGGAACTTGTATTATTTTCTAAATATCTTTCTAACTCTCAATCATATATATATATATATGAGTTTAGCAGTGCGCATGTTGTAGCCAGAAACAAGAATAAATGTGGACATTCAAGTAATTGTCTAGTGGCATTGTCAGACTAAATCGGAAAATGTATCAAAGTAGGATTTTATCGACAAATATTTCACTTTTAAAACAGTGGACGGTCAATTTCTAATATTGATTTCAAGTAGATTTGAACAGAAATTATTACTTGTCGTACAAGTCATACTTAATCTTGAAATAAAATTGACATTTTAGGTAAACCCGTAGCTGACAATAAAAAAGGCGAATGTTTGTCAGCAATGTTGAAATGATTCTTTGCATCAGTGCATTAATATACAGTTTTTCTTACAGTTCTAATCCATCTAGATTATTCACATTCCTATTATTTCTTGTAGTTCTGTAAACGTTGTTTCCTTTTTGTTTTACATGTAATTTTTAATTGCATAATAATAGTAACAACACTAAGTCGATTCGAAAAACTGTTTAATATTAGTTTTTTAATGTATTCGTGAATCTTACTTAAAACTTAATTTCATCCAAAATTTGCTCTACAAACCAACGGTTCATTACTTTTACATGGAGCTAATATTTAAAAAAAATCTAATCGAAGCTAAGCAGCTTTCTCTCATATTACATCCTGAATTAATATTTCGTAAAGTAATTGATACCTAAGACTTGTGATATAAATGTGAACGATATTCATACGTTTTTAATGATAATTATTAAAGAAAAACAAAAGAATGTAATAACCTTGGACGGAATTTCTATTTAGTTTTCATTTTTTACTATTTATGCTTTAAACGGTAACTATGTCTTTTAGATGCAAACATTAAATATGCAACATTGACATTAAAAATGTCTCTTGGATGAGCAAGATGAAACTGATAACTTGCCAGAGCTGGTTCTATTATCATTACGTTTGAAGCAATCATTTCAAGTGCAACTATATTTCATCAAGGAAACGAGAACAAAACGAAAAAACAAGGAAACAAGAACAAAACCAGAAAAAAAACAAGGAAACGAGCACAAAACCAGAAAAAAACTCTAATAGGCCAACTATTTGAATAATGACAACAGTCACATGAATTTTGAAGGTGGGCAATACAAAGAGAAAATATGATCATTATCTGCGCGTCTATCTAAATCGAAATCACTCATCATGGGTCGAGTATAGAACCGAACCAAGTCCGGAAATAAATAGAACAAATCATGTCAAAATAACTCTCTTCGCTGCCACTTATAGACGGACGAAGCGAGTGCTGAGTCACCGTTCTCATCTGATTGATCGTGATGCAAAATCACAAATTAGTCCACACCCCCAATACTGCTTCTGTTCGAGCGCAGCATGCACCATACCCTGCACATGTCCTCGATGTCATCAATTATACAATCAGAGTGTTTATTATTAACAAACATCTCCACCTCAATGTCGCTGTTGGTATAACTTTGCCACCGTCACATTTCTAGGAACGACAAGCATAACAACTAATAATAGTGATAGTCCTTATTTCACCCTCTCAACTGTAATTGTCATTAACACTTTCAAGTTGCAAATTTCAAGAAAAATTGTATTGTTAACGTGATAGAATCTGTTTTTTCATCACCTATATATATAAAGTAATTTGTGCGAGTGTGTATGTGTCTATGAGTTCAAGTCTCCTACACCCCACACCACTGGACCGATCATTACCAAACCTGGCATAATGATGGTCACCAACCTAGAAATTTTGCACTCCATTTTTAAAGGTTAATATCAAATGACTAGGCCATAGACTATTTATATATACTCTCCTACACCACCCCACTAAACCGATCATGAACTAACCTGGCAGGATGATGGTCCCTCACCTAGAGATGGTTCACACCAGTTCCAAAGTAAAGGTGAAAGATCAATATATAATAGTTACTGAGGGATTGAAATATTTATATTTTCTTGACCAGGATCTTCTCGGATGAATAATATCTAAAATTTAGAAAAATTGATGAAGTTCTTAGGGGTTATGTTTTCCAATAATTCGTCCGAAAAGATGCTAAAATTTTGTTAATTTAAATAATAACGGCTTCCTGCGCATGCGCATTGGTACTTTCCAAGCACAGCTATATAATTATTTTATTTTACGTTTCAGTTCATATTGTTTTACTTCGGTGTGCTCATGTTAACGATATAGTCTGTTAAAATGAAGGTTACGGATTCAATTTCCAGATTTTTTTTCTTTTGTGATAATAGGTATTATGCATCAATTAAAATATTCACCAAATTGCAGTTCCATAGGAGTATTTACAAAGGCTTAAAGAGGCATACTTTAGCGCAATTCGTTATTTAAATATTAAAATATAGCATTTAATTAGATACATGGGCATTATAAACCAATTAAGCCAAGTTTTTGTGTTTAAACATCTTTTGAAGATACGCGGAGATTAAGAAGTAAATTTTAGAAACAAAATTCAGTAAGATATTTTAATAAACATATTAATATTGATTCCAGACCTAAGATTTAGGATGAATGTATCTTAAGTTAAATTTGTTTAAACGAACATAGTAAGGTGAGAAAAATAAATCAGTTTCTGTTATTCATTTTATCTGTTTTCATGTTTTAAGTACATAAACATGAAATATTTGTTTTCGTCTTCACTCTTTCTCTCTCGCATGATCACACACACACACACACACACACACACACACACACACACACACATATATATATATATACTAGACTACCCGGGATCAGTTGGGTCAGTATGTTTGATTAGCTATGGAATTAATGTATAAGCATGACACTTCTGGCGTAAAGAAAATAGTTTTTGTGACATATTTCTATGAAAGTATATTAAAATGAAAAAAAGAATATAGATAGATTTCTATGAGTGGTTCTGTTTATAATTTTTATTTTTAAAAAAAATCTTACAGCCATTGAATTATAAGTGGTTTGCCATACTTATGGGCAAATGTGCACTGAACAGATACTGTAATACTTAAAGTTAAATTCCAATTTTGATATATCTTTTTTAAAGGAAATTGTTAGTTGAAAGTACAGAATAGTTAAAAATACTCTCCCCATGTTAAGAATGGCTTTTTAAATAGAAAATGAAAATAAAATGTAACTTTTTTCATTTATTTTCAATAAACATTCATGACCCATTGGGTCAAATATTTAATTTATGTTAATAATAAGCCCAATAAAACATATTAAGACAATGTGGAAATGAACGATGTAAAAATAAGCACAAAGTATTAACAATGGTGTATTTGGATAATTTAAACACGAAAAAAACAATTGCGACGCTGAAAATTTACACAGTAAAACAATAAGATTTATTGTGTTGATTATTTATTTGTAGAAAAGAATATATATTTTCGGCGTTATTTATTTATGTTGGTAGTGTAGAAGAAAATGTATGAATGTTTTTAAGAAAAATGTATTAAAAATGGAGAATAAATGTAAAAAAAAGAACGTGGGTAAATAGCCGTTGTAAAATGCTCTTATAGTTGTCAACAGGTACTAGTTGATTTATTTGGTAGAAAATTGCGACAGTATAGTTGTAATACAGAATAGTTGCAAAACATCCGCACCCTTCCTCTTTCTGATGAGAAGAATAAAAAGAACGGCATGCTTTGAAACTCCGCGGAATAAGGAATTTGAACATTGCGTTATTATTTAGAAATTATTATTTAATTATTAAATAATAATTTCTAAATAATAACGCTAACATTTCAGTCCGCAGGTCAAATTGTGCAAAAGTAGCAATTTGCGTTCATTTGTATAAGCTGTTATGGGTTTATGTTCATGTACACATGCGCAACCGGAAGTCGTAAACTGGATGTGTGGTTACAACACTCATTACACGGTCATTTGAGTTTATAATTATATATATATATATATATATATATATATATATATATACACACACATATCTATATGTATATATATATATATATATATATATATATATATATATATATATATATATACATTCCTAAAATTAAATTCTTAAGTTTTGTTTTTCTTAAAAAGAAATTAAAACTAATTGCAAATAAAAAAGGCAAATTGAATGCGGTGTTTACCTGATACAAGCAAGGGTAAACTTCAATTTGATATAAATACAAGTATTTACATATTGATATATTAATCCCAACTAAATAAAAAAAGCTCAATAGAGCGTAGAGCTTTTTATAAGAGAAAATAAATTAAAACTGTAAATTAAAATTTACAATTAAATTTATTATTCGACAGAATACTCCCACAAACAATGTTCAAATTCCTTATTCCGCGGAGTTTCAAAGCATGCTGTTCTTTTTATTCTTCTCATCAGAAAGAGATTAGCAAATTATAATTGTAGCTAGACTAGCATTTGCTGGTTGAAGTTATGAAAGTAATAAATTGCAAAATGTTCATGTCCATTACGAAACGTGTGATGAAATGTAAAAAAATGTGGAAAATAACAAAAACAAAACCGGTAATAACAATCCTTCCTGTTGACGACTCTTTCAATGGTAATCCGAAAAGCGAAAAATAATTTTTTAAAAGGAATGTAACAGTCAGAATATAAAATCCACTTAAAGTGATAACAATTGATAAAAATTGTTCATTCAATCAGTATAATCCAAAGATAGCAAGGTTGAATAGAAAAGAATTCTCTCTTCTGTTCAACTGAAGATATATGAATTGTTCAATTTAGCAGAGTGTGTTGTTCCACTTATTAAACTAGATTTTTTTCACATTTCTATTGCTTGTATAACTAATTTCTTTTTAAAATTTTATTATTATTATTATTATTATTATTATTATTATAATAATAATAATAATAATAATAATAAGTTTGCAAAATACCGCTATTAGTGGCTGTTCAAGGAAATCACCGTTAAGATAAGGAAATATAGAAAAACAGACGTGATGAAGAACGGAGAAAGACGGAAAGTACTAGAATCCTATATATAAATTATCACCCAGATTCTGGTGAGACGCAACAGCCAGTATTAGCAATAAATTAATGGTAAATGGTTGTTCCCAGAACTCAAATTGAGTTGCAATAAATAGGGAAGAGAGGGAGGATAACTTGTCAAGGCATGTTGTTGCTAAAACTTAAAGGAAAACCATCTATTGTTGCCAGATAGACTGGAGAAAGACGGCTAACAACGAAGGCATCTGGAATTAATCATGAAGAAAACTAAATAATATAAAATAAAATAAAAACTACTAAATGAAATAAAATCAATTGAACAAACACTACGCATGAAAATAGTGAAATTATCCGAAATGTTAAATGAAATCCTCGAATACGGAAAACACCTCACATAAAAGACAAAAGCTTACTTGCCATAAGTAAGTTAATATATAAATAACATAAAAAACTAAAAAGAGGGTCACATTAAAACTGAAATGTCTATAAATTCTTGAAATTGATTGCTTTCACGCACGACCAGACATGTCGTGGCGCAAGCCTTTGCTGGCACCACATATAACAGTCGTGAGAAGTCCAAAAAAGAGGGGAGAGAACACCAAATAGACCTCCACTGGAAGATACGAACTGTAACTTACTATCACTCAAATGATGCAGAAAACCAAAGCTTCTTGAGAACGAGAAAGCAATGCCAGACATCCGTTGCGATAACACAAACTTGTTTTCAAAGTTTCTCCAAAGAATCAGGACGGGATAAACGTCTGGAGAGATTTGGTCTGAATAAGACCAACTCAATGAAATACAACTAGCTATTACCAGTGCATGATAATCGCTTGTGTAGCCATTTATAATGGTTATCTTCATTGTAATTAATTTGAGTACGAAGTTCAAATTATAATAACTGTAAAATGAAATGAATTAAGAGGATGAATGAAAATAGGAATTTATACTTATTTACATCGATGGAACTGCAATAGAATCTACGCCGATAAATGATGATACCAGATGCGATAATGATTATAATGGAGTAAATGATGATAACACCATATTTAACTTATCACGGATAATTATTTTTATCTTTTTCCTAGCGTTATACTAGCTTTTACTCTTCTTGGATGTTATATTTTCTAAGTCAATATCTGCAATTATATGAGATCAGTTTACATAATGTCACCTTTTCTTGCACCGATACTATGACTTTTAACATTGGATATCGACAACTTTATATCTAGCCAATACGAAATAATGATATATTAACACAAACAGATGTAGAAAGATCATTGGCTGTGTTGTTATAAAACTGGGTGGTCTTTTTATACAAAAATAACATTAGTGCAATACCAGAAACAACGAATGTAACAGATAAACTTCAAGATTAAAATATGTTGTAGAAGATTATAATAATTTAGTAAAATATTTTAAACATTATTCGGTTTTCTGATAATTTAAATTGATCTTAAGAAATAATGTTTTCAAAGATATCACAAGACTACTATTTTAAATTCGCGCCATCACGAAAACACGCAGACTTATTTTAGGTTGAAAACTTCCGTAAATAACATCGGTACATTATTCTCTCTCCACGATGGAATGTCAGATTGAAGTTAATATCACCAGCAAAAAGAGAGAAAAACATACAATCAACAGTTTTCTTGGAAAAATATGCATTACATCGAATGTTTAAGAAAAAGCGATAACATGGTTTTACTAATTTTGTAAAATATTTCTAAATATAATTAGTTTTTCGAAAATTCACGAAATAATGTTTCGATGATGTGACCAATATCCTTTTATTTAAAAGTTCTTTACAAATTAAATGAAAGTTAAAATATTTTCTTATCGTTTTTCTATTTATGCGATGTATGTCTCCAAATAGATCAGAATAATCGTATAATGAACGCACGTAATGTTATTGAAAAAAAATCTCGGAAAAATTAGCCCCGATTGAGAAACAAGAAATACATAGAAATCTCGCAAGTGTCTCGCAAGTCGGACAGGATACTTTTCAGGCATACTAGTATCAAATATCTCTACAAAGCCACCATTCGCCAATGTATTGAGTATTATTGCGAGTCTTGTACTAATGTACAAACCGCTAGCCTCTTCCTCTTGTACAAAGTGTGAAATAAAAGAAATTTTCGATGAACAAATTTCGAACAGGCTGCTAAGCTTCAGACCTTGCTGTATCGTGGCAATGTTGCATCCATATACCTGTTTTAAACGAACTTCCATGGAATGTACTCTGTTGGACCTGTTTCCTTTGATCGTCACTGATAAATCGTCTTCTCTGGAAATCATTTTAAATACCAGATTATTTTTGTTTTACTCTGACAACTTATTTTCATCGAATCGTTTGTCTGTTAAATTCATTTCGATGTTCTGTGTTTCATTTATCCGACCACCATGTAAACATTTAAATATAATATAAACAAATATATTACTGCTCAACTCCCCAGTCAGGTTGCTGGTATATATTTGGCACCTATAAAAGCAGCAGTTACACCGCAGTAGCAATATGCTTTGTTTGGGGTGATTCACCAAAATCAGCTGAGTAATGTGGCCGTTTGATTATATGAGCTAGGCCGCACAATGAGGTCCATTGTTTCGAGGTAGCACTCGGATTATACCTAATAAGAACATAAAATAAACGGCCTGCAATAAATTTGCCACCGTATCTGAATAAATAAAGAGGCAATAATAATAAAAATCGAGGGAAATGATATGAGGAAACATGAATTAATATTACATTATGAATATTCGTCGTTTGTAGTGACCCTCATCATCCTAAGCCATGCTTTCTATAGATCCAAGAGGAAAAAGCACACTAAAATTTGTGACAGATAATAGCATTCGGACGATTCCGTTGATTTTTTGAGTGAAGATTTATATTCTGTAACGTTTTTTTTTATTTTAGATATTAGTAAATCGTCTAAGGTATCGGATAAGTATTATAATATTCATTTATGTGATAGGAAATTATGCGTGCACACTGCATGTAAATGACGGAGCGAATTCGAACACGTCATCATCGATTTCATACACGTTAGTAATTTAACATTAGTTCATGCATTATTGTGTTGATTTTTGTTTTAAGAAAGAATGATATAATTTTTGGTCCCCCGACAAAAGGAGAGTGAACCTATTCACTCTTATCAGTTCGTCCGTTCGTCCGTTCGTCTGTCTGCCCTCTTCTACATCATACGCCTTCGAATATTTTGAAATTTTGAAACATTAAACATGATATGCGTAAAAAGGTAACAGGGCGGATTTTCCGAGAAAACTCCGGTTGTTTCTCTAGGGGAGTCTTTCGGGTTAAAATAGCTATAATTGACACTTTCGTGCTTAATAAAAAGAATTGATACCTTGGATTTTTATAAAATTTTCTGAAAAGTTGTAACTAACTGCTTTCTATATAATTGTATTTGTCTATACTTCGCGATAACTGTTTGGGGGTGCCTCAGAGACTCTTTTAGGGCTAATAAAAACACTCCATTTTTTGGACTATTTTACCATATTTGTCCGAAATTTTCTGTGTATGTCTTTTTAGCAGTTTGGCATGGTGCTGAGCTCAAATTTAAATATGTTAAGGTCATAGAAACTTTTGGGGCTAAATGGGGAGGAGTGGGAAAATGAAGCACGTAGTCATTTCTTTTTTTGTATAGCGCAGAACTCAAATTTACCGATGCTAAGGCCTAAAACTGCGCCGTTTGTTCATTTTCACCGGGATTTGACCCCCCCTGGAGACTATTGGGGCTAAATGAGAGGGGGGAAATGCTGAACTTAGTCATTTTTATATCTTTTCACTGTGCACTTACGGAGGACCATGGATGCTTCACTTTTTAACTATAATTATCATATTTCTAGAAAATTTATCATTTTTATTGTAAAACGCAAACAAGACCATGTTTTTCTGACACGTTTATGATCAAATTTGGCAAGCTGAACAATTATGATAAAGATTACTCTCATTGCCCACTTAATATGCGACGTGTGATCAGAAAATATCTTTCCAAAATATTTATCCAATAACATAATTTGTATCGCAGTGTATGAATAGATATATTTAGACATGCAAACTATTCTTTATGAAATGATAGAGACAGTGTGAATGTAATTAACTATTTCTTCTTATAGAAGAGAACAAAATGATAACTAAGGAATAAAATTAAACTGCTTCTCTATATAGACATGCATCTTTGATGACATTATAAAAAAGGAATGGAAAATATCTGAAATATTCGGTGTGAAAACCATTCTTTTAAAAATGCCAAGAAGAAACTTAATTATAAATTTAATCAGGTTTTCGCTTTATACACATATATTTAGTATTGATTAATTTATTTTCCAAAAATAATCTAGGGTAAAATGACGGTGCGATTTCTTATAGCGTCGTTGCTGTTGAATTCGCCGTTTAATTTTACTTTATCGACGTACATTTGTATAAGGCCTCGCAGGGAAGAAGTAATTCTTGGTTTATTCATCTGCAAAATATTCGCAGTTAAAATTGACAGAAAATTAAATTCTTTCACGTTATTTTTCGACCGTCCATATGCATATAATTTCAGATATATTGCAATATTCGAATAGTTCATTCGTATGAAAATGTAAACAACTGAAGAAAAAGGTTTAAAAATCAAAATAAAGCTCCTATTATGGATATTGTAATATATATGAATAACAGAAAGAAAAAACATGAAAGATGGGAAAATTAAAAAAAGAGGATTTACCAGTCTTCTTCGGATAAATGTAGTGCGGTAAATCTCGGAAAAAAAAACTAAAGAAAGTTCATTTTAAGAAATCTTTATGAAAATACTAGGAAATTAATGGGAACATTAAAAGAAACGATGACGATGACGGCGACGATATATATATATATATATATATATATATATATATATATATATATACGGTAAAATACGCATAAATATATTTAAAACACGCATAAATATATTTAAATTCATGCAGAAATTGAATAGTTCATTTCTTGTAGGTAAAAACCAAATTCGAGGTGAGATCGAAACTAAAACGTAAAAGACAGTGAATCAAGTACAATTACCATTATCCCAGCTTGACACGTTCAATAAGAAGTGATTCCATATCTACTTATTCTTAACATAACGAATCTATCATGAGAAATATTCACGCATGCGCATTTGTGTAACAGTTAGTAAACAGATAACATTCCATTGGCTTTACATACCATTTTTTATTTTTACCCCTTAGCCGACCTTTTTCTGGATGAACCCGATTAGAAAGTTTTTCTCATGTCTGAATACCTACTATACCAAATTTTAATTGCGTAGATTAAAAAATCGTTAGGCATATGGGTTTAGAAGTGTATTTACACACATTGCTACTTAAAGATATAACTTTCTTACCGATGTATGACTGCATTAGTATGTGCAACTTATTTTACTGCTGTCCCGATTGACACTTATCTGACATACTCATTTTCCTTATTTTTCTCTTTCAGCTTTTCTCTCTAAGCCCGTAATACATTTCCTTTCTTTTCTTCCTCTTTTAACCAACAACCTCCTCTCTTCTTTTTAATTTATTTTAACTTTAATTTCTTTTTCTTTCTTAATCTTTAATTATAATTCTTAACTACATATAATCCTTATTTAACCCCACACTGTTTTTCTGATCCTTTTCCTTTTCCCTTTCTTCCCACTCACTCCTTTTCCTCTCATCTCTATCCAGCACGACAAATCTTGGTTTTTGATGCTCATTTGTAATTTTTAAGAATCTTTTATTTTGACCTTAATTATCTGAAGAGATCGGCAGGATAATATTATTGTCCTGTTGATAGAAACAATTTGTACTGATTTAAAAAAAAAAAAAATCCCCAAGGTGTAAATGATAAAAACACATTTAGCTCTAGAAAAGTATTGAGCACCTTTTCCCCTGTTTTTTTTACGAAATATACCTCCTTATATATATATATATATATATATATATATATATATATATATATATATATATCACCTTCTTTCTTTTAGGCAGGCAACATAATAAAGTACTATAACTAAAAGTATAGATAATAATAACAAAGTTTAAGTAGCTAATAGATTCTAAGTAACAAACTTAACCCATAAGGATATATGTGTGTATAAAATAAACCACATCAATTTCAATAAGAATGAAGTGAAACAACCACGGTACATCCAACCACAAAAATGCATGCGTGTTAACACACAGAATGCACAAATCAGTTCTTCCACGCCCAAATAATTTATCATTTACCTCTGACTACATTGCAAAGTGGAATAGAAATAATTTACTCGTCAAAAAGATAAGCGAAACGCCTTCTATGCAAACACGCATCTATTATACAGCATCGCTTCTTAATAAAATTGCATGGTCAGTGCTTGCGAGTGAATGTGACTGGCTTTATTTCAACTGTAAACGAATTTCATAAAGGGGCTGACATGATTATTTACTGTAATAATTATTAAAATCCGACAGACACTAGTGTTTCATCCTTTTGGAAAACATCAGTGTAGGGTGTTACGATTAACGCCGGTCGAGAGATTCGAACCCGGCAACGAAGCGATCTCTGACTTCATTAGCAAGGATCAAATCCATTCGGCAACCGTAAACAGCGAGGAATATTGTTGAAATTTAAACATTTATTTTAACGTCTGTCAAAGTGATATATATATATATATATATATATATATATATATATATTTCCAATATATACCAATTTCATATATATATATATATATGTATATATATATATATATATATATATATATATATATATATATACGACATAATAACGCTGACACACCGGTTCTCGTCAGATCATCGAAGTTAAGCCTGGTTAGTACTGGATGATAGTACTGGATCTAGGCGCTGTGTATGCTCTCCGCTTATCTCGGCGTTTTTTTTTCAGTTGTTCTGTACAGACGCTTCACTTGCCACTGGTATTTTGCAATGTCGGCTCAGGAGAAGTGTGGTTGGAGATTGCGCATCTCCTGCTAAACAATTTCATACGCATGCACCCCTTCGTGAAAGTCTGTGAAAGACTGAAGGAGCCTTATGTAGAAAGCATATTAGAATATAAGCAAACATAATAAAAGATAATCAAATTCTACTGCTTACTTATACAGATTTTTATTTTTACAATTTTTCGAATGATCTTTTTGTGTTAAAATAAAATAGAGTATTGTATGTTCCATATGTATCACGAACAGTTTCAATCTTTGGAACACATCACTATCACAGACAACAAATGACCAAAAAGAAAACGAAAGCTATAAGAGAATTTAAATGATAGCAAGACCGCGCACAGAAAATCAGTTAAAATAAACTTCCTCCTCTTACTGAAATTTAAATCCGATGTCAATTACATAACTAAAAATTTTAAACATGTTGATTGTTTAAAAAAAAAACTATGATAGGAACTTTATATGCCATATAAACCATAATTAAAGAATATAGAATCTAAAACGTTGAAGGAACGTTGCGGAATATATATCTCCTTATTAAGAGATTAACGCCATAACATTAAAACTTGCCGAAGTCCATAAATTCAGCTGCGTCCTCTCGTTTACCATTCCAATGTGATAATGATTGCTTTGAAGGATATGTCGACTAGTGTTACATATGCCCACAAAGTTCTGTTGTTTTGGGTTCAGTAGTTTCGACGTGTGTAAACAACATACAGACGCCAAAAATATGTGCGAATATTTGGCCAGAGATCAACGAAAACTCGTATCTGCTGGTGATGGGTAAATAATCAATTCGCAAGCTTTGCTCGATACGGTTGGATAAAAATCCGGCATCGTTACATAATTTGCTGGGAAGTTACAATTTGTTATTGCAAAAAATTTCGCATGGCTGCTATTGTAAATAGTTCTCTTGGTTATTATATATATAATGAGTAACATTAGCTTCTCTGTTCGTAAGTTAAAAGCTACATTAGGATGCGTTTATTGTTTTAGATGAGTTGGTATTCTTGAAACTAGTTCACAAAAACTTTTCTAATTCTAAGGTCAATAATAAATAAACAAAGCCAATTAGAAACCGATTAAATATGCTTGATTAAATAGTTCAATTTAGTGAATTTAATATAGTGGTATTCGCATAGAGATTATACTATTTTCTATTTCTCATAATTAATGTTAAGAAATAATAATCTACGCGCTTATATTTTTCAAGGTGCGTGTTCGAGTGATAAACACCGTGTCCGTCTATATACTCGATTAAATCCTATCTGTTTTATTGTAATTATTTTGGGGGGAGATATGTAACCTATTTGTCTATGTGATTGAAGCAAGATAACAGTTAATTTATTATTTAAACGTCAGCCGTTTTTCTGCCTATGTTCAGTTAAAAATCAGAACGTATACAATCACAAAAAGCTAGATATATTTGTTTTCAGCATTGAGGACGGGAAACATTTTTTTAAATAATCATTTTTTTGGTGATCATAAGGGAAAAATTAGTTATAGTGATCGACATTTTATATGACAACAGCCGCAACAATAGCAACAACAAAAATGTCCGCTAGCTTAACAAGCAGGAGCTAAAAAGAGTGTGAATATCTCCTCTGACAAAGAAGATGGAACCAGCGAGAAAACGACGCACATAAACGTGTTCCTTTCTGGTTAATCCAAAGACAAAAAACTACTTAAGAACAAGAGGAGGAACATTTGGATTTATTCCCCAGAACCATGAACCACCACTGGTAAGACTAACAAGCACACAACCAACTCCCACAACCAGAAAAAACTAAAACGACAACACTTATCCCCACTCTGCAAACACTTGTCCCTACACTAACAGCGGTAGCAAAACATACCCTCACATCACGCACACTAGAACGGACACCTCACTCAGACACTCCCCTACTCCCTTTTAATCTTTATAAACCATGGAAGAACAGGAAGAAGACAGCCTCTCCTTCTCGCAACAAGAAAAATAGCAAAGCCTTCTCTTTGGATGCATAAGGAATTATGTGTAAAATAGGTAGGGATATGTATTTTTGACAGAGAAAGAACTTAAATCCCATAGCAAATCTATGTCAGATGAGAGTAAATAAATCAAAAACCAATTAAAGGTCCCGGATGCCCTCTCGTGACCACCTCCATTAGACTTCTAGTCGGTCGGAAAAATTCCGTCTTGCAAATACGTAAGTTCATGGAAGGAGTTTTTTTTTCTGAGTATAGAACTTTTCAGAAAAAACTGCCCACTTCTCTGGACGCACTTTTACCTGAAGACAAGGGAGGGGTATAAGTTTTAGTCGATCAGACTATGCATAGGGCTTTGAAACTAACATTTCCCCTAGACGTCAGTGATATTGTGCGCTGCGACCACGACACGAAAAAGTTTGTGACTTTGAGCAAAGCGCTTAGCGTCAGTGTCCTTGGCTAGGGGATTTTTGAATCGGGTGCGTCACTAAATAAGGTAAGATCATGTATTGAGTAGTTTTTTTTAATTCAATTTTCGCCCCAAACAAAGCACAGTGCCACTTTGAAGTACCATAATTTGCTGAGGCATTATGAAGGGAGATGGGTAGAAAGATGTCGCTCACATTATATTTGAACTTCTGCATATCAGTACAGTTGGGAAAGCAGAATCCCGGAAGGGAGTTCCAAAGACTTGCAGTTCTGGGGAAGAAACTATTGAAGTAAAAGGCTAAGGATCTTTACTGTAAAGGGGTGGAACTTAGTTGCTTGTCAGGTTTGTCGAGGCTAGTCACGTCGAGGAGGTACAAGTGCTTGCAATTTGTCAGAGCATTCATCATTAAAGTATTTGTAGAACAGGCAGAGGGATGCAACAGCTCGTCGATGGGACAGAGGCTGAAGCCTAGATGACAGTTCAGGGCCTATCAGGTTTGCGACTCTCTTTTGAACCCTGTCCAGGAGTGAGAGACAAGCAGCAGATGTGCCAGCACAAATGTCACAACAGTACTCTATACATGGGCGAATGGTGGCCTTATAGAGGTACAGGATACTTCCAGGCGCAAGTAATTTTCTAGCACGATAGAGAGAGCCCAACGTTTTGCAGCAATCTTGGCAATACTCTCAATGTATATATTCCAGTTCATGTTCCCTGTAAACATTAGGCCCAGGAGTTTAAAAGAAGTACTTTCAGGAAATGTGTTCTTGGCCATTGCTATTGGTGGTAGAGTAGGTTTCTTGTAGTTATTGAATGAAACAAGCTTAGTCTTGGCAGCATTGAATTTGACCATCCATTTTTGTTCCCATTCTACTACAGATTCCAGGTAATTCTCTAGTATTTCTGCCATTTCCTTGGATATGTGTTCATTCGTTTTCCTCTCATACCTGTTATAGAGAGTGGTGTCATCGGCAAATATACCCATCTCCGATACAATTTTATCAGGAAGGTCATTTATGAATATCAGGAATAATAAAGATCCAAGGATAGATCCTTGAGGTACTTCCGCATTTATATCATATTGTTTAGATGTACGTCCGTCGAGAACAAATTGGATTTTTCTCTTACTTAAGAATGATTTAATTACATTATATATTCTTCCAGTGATACCATATGATCTAATTTTCCTTAGAAGACCATCGTGCCATACCCTGTCAAAAGCCTTAGATATATCAAGGGGTACCTCTTCACCCCCCCCTGTTTTCGTCCAGTGAACGGTATATACGTTCAGAGACTACAGTTAATATATCTGCTGTTGAACGGGCTTGCCTGAATCTCTATTGTTTGTCGGTTTAGCAGCTGTTATGTATTGGACTAGGACTTGATTAACTAAGGACTGAAATATTTTGGCGAAAAGCGAGAGGAGACTAATGGGGCGATAATTTAGTGGGTCAGTTTTTTCACCAGAATTCTTGAAGACGTTTAAATGCGAGGGCTTGAGTTTTTCAGACCTCGTAGCATGTCCGAAGAGACCTCTTGTCCCTGAGTGAGAATGTGGTTGCGGTCCAGGAGATGCACCTCATTTGATCGTGATGCTCAGCTGCAGACAAGTGACTTCGACGTCTTTTCAGCATATGAGCATCTCCGAGGAAAAGGCAACTCCTTGCTTATGAAACATACTCTCTCAGCGATGGTCGATTGATGTTCATAGTATCACTAGAGTAGGGGCGGTTCGTCGTGAGCAAAACTATGTGTTTCGGGTGGTTATGGTTCATGTGTCCATCACAGTTCAAAGAGAGGGTCTGCTTTATTCGGGATATTGATGTTTGCGTCGTGTGTTCAATGTGTATAGATTTAATGGAAGATTGAAATGTCAATTTTTATCTCAATATAGACAAGGTCTAGAGGTGATAAAAGGACGCATAGGTGCAAAACCACCCTGACTTACCTGATGGCTAGATAGGATCTGGTTGATAGGTTACGTATCGAGCTCCCGAGGCGGGAGATATGGATATGGACAAATCGTGTGTCTTCTTACGCGATTACTTATTTGGAACGTTTGAAGTTATGAAATATGCCAAAACTAGCTGATTACAAGACTTTCGGGAACAACTAGAGTTACTTTTCCATATTAATTTTGTGGGGGCAGTTACTTAGAGTAAGTGACGAGTTAAACGAAAATTAGAGACTTCTTCATCAAATACGCCCGGCGCCTTTATCCAGATAAGGCCAATAAGAAGAAGCAGAAATTAGATAAACTAATCTCGGTGGTGGCGGAGCGAAATACTGCTAGTATAAAAATAACTAAAAACTACCTTAAACGGGAAGCCACTGAGCATTACGAGGGAAAAGTAGTTAGGACTAGGCTTAAGGAAGTTTCTAGCAAATCCGTGAACTCTGACGCGGGGGAGTATAAGGCATCTCTAGTGTGTGGCTCGGATAAGTATATTACAGGATAGACCCGGATAGACGTACCTTAGAATCGACTCAGGTGATCTGTGAGGGATTTCGAGAGCATTTAGAGGAGCGCTTCACCCAACGGTCCAAACTCCTTGCACGTAAGTTTGGAAACTATTTAGCCGACTCTGCCAGCCTCTAGGCGGCTATAGTGGCTGGTTGCGAAGATAGGATTATGGAGCGTGAGGTGTTGATTGCGCTGAAGCAGGTCCATTGCAACAAATATCCAGAACTTGATGGTCTGTCCTACGAACTCTATTTGGGCCTGTAGAACATGTTTATAATGATTCTGACGAATGTGTTCATCCATTAAATTTACAAGGTTAGAAGTCTGGTAACGTCAAGAGAGTGAACCTATTGGTTAAAAAGCGAGAGAAGTACGCTAGGGAAAAGCTAGAGGAGTACAGGCTCATAACACTACTAAACACGGAGTTAAAGATTTGGGCCAGGATCCTATCGAATCGGTTGCAAAATTATCTTGTGAAGTTAAAATCGATTGAAACTTGCATCTCATCTGTACGATACTAGAGGGAGAAAGAGAAAACCACACAGAAGCCGCGTTGATCAATTTATATCAGTCCAATAATTTCGATAGGGTCGATCATCCTTTCTTTGCAACTGTTTTAGACACTGCAAACTTTAAACCGGACATCCGCAAAAAAAAACTTCCCCAAATGGATCTCCGTTCTATACGCCCATCTACAGCAGTCGTGAAAGTCAATGAGAAGCGCCCGCAATCCTTCGCTAATGAGTGTAGTTGCTAGTCCAGTTCTGCACGGAATCGCATTGCCTGGTGGATCGCGAACTAAAATTTCCGCGTTCGGTGTTTTGCCGTTCTTTCAAGAGATTGAAGCGGTGACAGAGGCACTCATATGTTACAGAACGATTACAGGAGCCAAAATTAATCGTAGGAAATCACTCGAACAGCAGTTGTCTATATGGAGCGGCATCACCACCTTTCAGCACTTTTCTGCTGGACGGATGACCCGGTTCGAATCATTGGCATATTGTTCGAACCAGGCCTTCAGCTTAGGAGAGTAGTCAAGGTAAGGTCGAAGCGTCAATTAACTGTTAGCTTATTTTAGGTAGGAAAGTCCTTAGAGTAAATGTGGTATTGTGGATGCTGAAACATTTCTGGTAAAGAGTAGGATAGATAAGTTTCTCTATTTTAGACTAAGGATTAATAACGGCACCCATTATCCCTATATTTTTTATTGATGTTTTTCCTATTTTCTACAAAGGAATTACTACATATCAAGATCTTGAGGCCACTCGAGTATAACGGTTAATGTGTGTACGGTAGTCATTGATACAATAGTTTAATAATCGACTGTGGTGGAGCTGTGATGTAATTAGATTATTTACGAAGTCGATTAAATAAGAACTTGTTTACTTGAACTGACTTGTAGTCAGCTGGAAAGCAGATTAGTGAAACAGAGTTCAATAGACGGGCAATTCTAGTAAAGAAATTTTGTTCATGGATCCACGTTTAGGGGTAGGTACCGACAAAAAGATTGGCGAGGGGTACCACCGAATTGAGTAGGAGTAAAATAATTTAGTAGAACATTTGCCGCTAAAATAACGATAGAGCGCAGACAGGCTAGCAACGTCTCTTTTGCGAGGAAGAGGTTGCAGAGGAAGAAAAGAGCATCACTACTAGATTATGAGTTAGTTTTGAACCGTGTCGAGGCAGAAAAGGTGGTCCGAGTAGCTCCTATCAAGGTGTGGCAACGGTACGCCGAACTTGGCCTTTATACAGGTAGAGGAGATATTTACTGAAGCGGTAGAAAAACCCAACTATTTTTCGTGACCTTGGCAATGTATTTCAGATCAGACCAAGCACCTTGTGTAAACATGAAGCTTACTCAAGACGAGAGCCGTTTATTTCAATTCAGGCAAAATATGGGTCAAAACATTGATGATGGAAAGATAGATTTCTTTTAGATGCTCTAAAATTAATCAGAAAGTTTTTCACCATTGAACCACGTGCTCAAGATCAGATGGGAGAGAATAAGAAAGATTTAAGCCATTTCGGACCTTTATAGTGTTGCCATTGTGCTAAACAACCAATGAAAACCTTTCAAAATGATTATAAAAATAGTGCCAATTACTGATCTCAACTACGCCGCCATTTTTGTTCAACATAATGTCTCAAAACTTTACACTTTTCATGGTGGAATATAAGGGTATATGTGGAAGAAGTCGGCAGTGTTCATAATACCAGAGCAGAGCGGGAAAGTAAGGGGGAAAATGAAGCGAAAAAATTGTTTTTTGCAGACAATGAAAAGGTAATATAATAACATTACCCACTTATATGGCACCGAGAAGCCCCACTAAAAATCACTGAATGGTCCAGAATCTATTCACTGAATGGCAATAAAACGGCCCCAGTACTTTGCACCTGCTAATCGGACGACCTTGTTCGGGGTTAATTCAAGTTTAGAGTCCCTAACTCTCAGGCGGATAACGTATGCCCAGTAAAAACGTTTACTACGAGAATGCTTATTAGTGACATGGCCACTAGGATAGAGATAGAAAGAGATAAATTTCGACATCTCAAACGACAAATGTATACAAAAAGTCTGCCGACCTAATATGCAGCGTTTTTTTTCTCTTTGAAATTAAGAGGAGGGAGAATTATATGGTCTACGTATCAACAATGCATTCTAAACTCTCTATTAAAACAACTAAGCTCAGTAATATTTTATATGTAAGAGGACGATAGGTTCCCCTCTCAGTAGCTTAAATAAGTGAATTTGTTCAATTTGTATGTTTTTTTTTATATTTTGTGCAAAGAAAATATTCAAAGTGTAATATCTCTTCAGTCCCCAGTCAGATATGAGGAAATCATCCTTTACTAAGAAAGAGTAGAGAGCTGATAGAGATGGACGGGAGAAAGGAGACTGAGAAAACAAAGAAAAAGATAGTGGCAGATGAAGGCAAACAATAAGGGAGATAAATAGAAAGAAAGAAAGAAACTTTTTTAATTTTTTCTGTTTAGTAGTCCATTCCCTTGCCTATGCTAAATAGCCATAGTATTTATATACAAAAACCTTTTTTAAACTTATGGAAATAAATGATAAGAAATACGTTTGATATACTGTAAAACAGACAACCCGAATGTAATAAATTCTATTATATTTTAATTTTAATTTAATTATTATTAAATTTAATTTTAAATTTTAAATTAAATTTTTACGCATGTAAATATTTAAAAAGCTAGGTTTATTGAATAATACACTGTTTGATATTTCGAAAATTTTGACATAATTAGCTTGTCTGATAACGCTTTTGTGATACAGTGAAACCTGGATTATCAATGTAAAATGTTACTTTTTATCTTATTATATCATATAAAATCCATTAACATCTTACTAATATGCAGTGTCATCAAGTTAATTATGCCGCAATAATTATACCAGACATGTCAACTTTTACAAACAGGAAGTGTCTCTCTTTGAATGCCAAAATATGCATTTTATTTAGCAAAATCGAATGAGGATGATAAAAGGCTTTCATATTTGCGTCCATTGTTATCACTAATTAAATCTACATGTCTAAAAGTTGTATCACAAACAACGTTCTAATGTCTCTAACAATAGATGATTAGAAGAATGTCGATCCGGACGCCAGATTTCTCTTATCTCAAAATAGACATTTTTATATGCAAAATTTGCATAAATATAGTTATTATTTGTTTGATAATGACAGGGATTATAAAAATTTAACTTTTGTACCAAATTTATCACATCATTAGTAGTATAACAAACATGCTGATATATAACTAATTATCCAGTTTATTCCTTATTATATCAAAATATAGAAAAGAAACTGTTTACATAAAATACTAAATTCAAACTTACATATACAAAGCAAACCAAACTAAATGTTACAAACTTACATATACAAACCAAACCAAACTAAATGTTAAATATACAAACCAAACCAAACCAAACCAAATTAAATGTTACATATACAAACCAAACTCAAATGAAATTCTAATTAATATAGTATAACAGTACAATGCCAGCTTTTCGTTACCCATTGCCATCGCAATATTTTTGAACATTGCTTTTACTTTTGCATATAGGCACTTACCTATTCACTACACATTTAGAGGGTGCAATGCATTTCTGTCTTTAACAGTTTTATAAACAAACTGAACGATTCTCTGACCTCTTTCCTATTGGCATCTTTGTGTTTTGTAATGATCATGCTGTTCGATGCACAACTTTTTATTGAAATTTCTTATAAAGAAAAACATGTGGGCTAAGTTCTTGACTGCGGAGTGCGCACACATAACTCTTGAACCCGATAACATAACTATTTTTATAGAACCTTGTGACAGGTTTGAATTGTGAAACTTTACTCTATTTGGGTGCAACGAAATCTTTTAAGTAAGCGAAGGGTATAGGTTGTTCAACACATTGTTTTGCATAGTATTTTATACTCTATTAAACTCATTCTAGGCTAGCGATAAACTCAGATGTACACATATTCAGGCATCTTAAATGACTGGATTGTGGTCACTAGTTTCAGTTGAGTTTCCCCCTGTCTTATATTCTCAAAATAATCCATTGAAACCTTAATTTCCTATTTTAAACATGGTTTTTACCTTTTTAATTCAGTCGAAGATCCCACAAATAAAAGTGCCACTTCCTAGAGGTTTATACTTCGTTCCAATAAAGGTACGCAAGTATTACAATATTCCAATAAAGTTCTCTTTTGCGTCTACAAATTTGTCAGCACGGAAGAACATAAATCTCCCCAGTTTACCAAATAAGTATGTTATAGTATACCTATCTTCTGGTCTATTATTTTTACTAGATTCCAGGGCAAATTACATCTTGTTAGGTGAAGTATCCAGCTTAATGTTGTTACGAAAAGCCAAATCACTTGAAGACGATATATCGTTTCATATACAAGCCACTGTAAGTGAATCATATCGAATAGATTTTATTTGGGCCACGACTAGTATATTATTTGGAATATTTAGTCAGAGTTTACCTGTAGAGAAAAAATCCTTATACCAGGTTGTCCTTACAAACACCTGTATATAGAAACCCTCCATACTCGAGGAAGGTGCCTAATAGGTTTCAATTTCTCTTCATATATTGATTAATCAGTTCTGCAAAATATGTCTCCTTCTCCAACATCAGGGGTCTACGTTCTAACCTTCCAGAGGTTGAAGCCCAATTACAGGAGACTAAACCAGACCTTTTATTTTTAAGCGAAACTGGAATTGGTCGGACTATTTCCCTCAATGAGTTCGTAATTAAAGGATACTCTAACCTAA
Organism: Euprymna scolopes; assembly: GCF_053919585.1. Classification (NCBI taxonomy): domain Eukaryota; kingdom Metazoa; phylum Mollusca; class Cephalopoda; order Sepiida; family Sepiolidae; genus Euprymna; species Euprymna scolopes. The sequence continues at coordinate 134,998,432 of NC_136489.1, forward strand.
CTTCCAAATCTGACCTCCAAGATCGCCATGGGCATGGAATATGTGCCTATATAAAAGATGGCTTTCCATGTGGTAGGGACATCTCCAGAGAAGACCATAACTTACCCTATATGTGCTTCCGAGTAGCACTAGCTCACACTACGGCATTTATATTTACTCTCTATCGCCCCCATAACAGCGGAGTTACTATCTTTAAAAGCATATCTGAGAAAATTGACCAAGTTCTATCAGCATATCCTTCAGCTAACATTCACGTATGTGGCGACTTCAATGTTCACAATGTAGAATGGTTGACCCACTCAAACCAGACCGATGATGAGGGGAGATTCTGTCATGATTTCTCCATTGCTTATGACCTCACTCAGATTGTTCATGAACCCACCCGTGTGCCCGACAATGACGGCCAGTATGCAAGTCTCCTAGACCTTTTTCTCACAACTTGCCCTGAACTATGTTCAGTTTCCCTTCTGTCTCCTCTTGGATCTTCCGACCAATCAGTTGTATCAATTAAGATAAAAATGAAATGTAATAAGTCCTCAGACGTACCTCTCTATCGTTCAGTATATCGATACACTATGGCTGACTGGGATAGTTTCCGTACATTTATATCGGATCTTCCTCTGCGATCCATGTTTAAAAAGGATGTGTCGTCTATAGTATCCGACCTGACAGAATGGTTAATTGTAGGTATAGATAATTTCATACCCTTGAAAAAGTTCCAGCAAAAAACAAACAGCCAGCCATGGTTTTCTCCAGAATTTGCTGCTGCTATTGCGCACAGAAATCACTTTTTCCACTGCTTCCAACGTAATAGATGTATGGAAACTAAAGCCGCTTTCAGGACTGCCAGCAACCATTGTAAGAAAGTAATAAAGAACGCAAGAGAGTCGTATGCTCAGTCCGTCAAGTCCAAAGTAGATGAGCAGCGGCTTGGTTCCCACCAGTTTTGGCAAATAGCAAACAGAATCCTGAACAGAAGCGTGTGCTCTATCCCAACTATCATTAATGGAACTGAGGTACTCTCGTCAGCATCAGACAAAGCCAAACTCTTTGCCAAGAACTTTGCAGCCAATTCTACCCTTTGCGACCAAGGCCGCCAACCCTCAATATTTCCTCCTGTATCAGAAAACACACTATGTGATATACAAATATCTGTATGTGATGTTGCCAAGCTAATCAAAAACCTTGATTCCTGTAAAGCAACCGGCCCTGGCGGTATTCCAATTATAGTACTCAAAAAACTTCAACCAGAACTAGCACCCGTACTTACAAAACTGTTTAAACGTTGTCTTAAGGAAAATTGCTTCCCATCACCCTGGAAAATCTCATCAGGATGCCCTGTATTTAAGAATTCAGGTGATCGTTCATCCCCCTCTCAGTACAGGCCAATAAGTCTCCTGTGCGTCATGAGTAAGTTGCTGGAATCTGTGTTAAATAGAGAAGTAATCAACCATCTCAGCAAAAATAATCTTCTTAGTGACACACAATATGGTTTCCGTTCTGCTAGATCTACAACAGATGTGTTTACAGTTATATCTCATAGGATTAGCGAATCTCTCGACAGAGGCAACCTTTCTAGGGCAATTGCTCTCGACATATCAAAGCCCTTTGATAGGGTATGGCATAAAGGTTTACTTCACAAGATCTCCAGCTATGGTATAGCTGGAAATGTCTTCTCAGTTATTAAATCAATTCTCTCTATGTTCATTAGAGTAGTTGTTGATGGGCAAAAATCAGAAGCTCACAGTATAAATGCTGGAGTCCCTCAGGGGTCCATCCTGGGCCCAACTCTTTTCCTGATCTACATTAATGATCTTCCAAATCACATCCTCACATCATTCGTAGACATTTTTGCTGACAACACTACCATCTATGGTAGCACATCTAAGACAGTAAACGACCAAGTTCTCTCCGATTCTCTCTCCTCTGATCTTGATCACGTTGTACAATGGGGAAAGGAGTGGCTGGTTACTTTTAATGCATCTAAAACCAAGCTTCTATCTTTACATCATCAACGTTCTGATCCCCATCTGGCATCAATTAAAATGAATGGCTCTCGTCTTGGGAAGGCCTCAAGTTTTGACAGACTTCTGAGCTTTACCTTTACTCCTGATCTTAAATGGAATGCGTACATCAAATCTGTTGCCAAAGCCGCTGGAAAAATGGTGGGATCCTTCTATCGATCCAGTAGATATCTCACTGCTGATGCAATTCTCTATCTATATAAGAGCCAGATACGTCCAAGTATGGAATACTGTTGCCACATATGGGCAGGAGCTGCTAGAAAAGACATGTCCTGCCTTGATAGGGTTCAAAATAGACTTCGTGGCCTGGTGGGGGATGTCCTTTTCTCTTCGCTGCAACCTCTATCTCACAGAAGAGATGTTGCGAGTTTGTTTCTGCTTTATCGTTATTTTCATGGAAAGTGTTCAACTGAGCTTCAATCTATAGTCCCCCCTCGCCAAACTTTCGCAAGAAACACTAGACTAGCTGAAAACATTATCAATAATTTCCCCCACTCTTTATCTGTACCTAAACCTAAACATAGATTCCATGATCAAAGCTTCTTTCTTAGAACTGCACGCCTGTGGAATTGTCTTCCGCTTTCCTGCTTTCCAGCTTTTTATAATATGGTTGTCTTCAAGTCCAACGTGAACAAGTTTCTGATGAGCCGTTCAACATAAGTTAACAAATTTACAGAACTTCCATTACTATCGATTACTATATTGTCCTTTTGACTACTGTACACTCTTTAACCCTTATCCTTGAGTGGCCTATCGGCCTTGATAAGTGGTGACGCCTATGTAAAAAAAAAAAAAATTGATGATTCGCTGAAAGATATATGACAAAATCGCTGCCGGGACCGTTCATTTTGGGGTCACTCTGTTACTTGTAAGGTTAGCGTTTAGTAATCGTGCTACGTAATTTTTAATCGCAAATCACATAGCTATTCCCAACTTTATTGTTACTGAATATTATGAAAATGTGTAAAATAATGTCTTTACATGAAAAGTGCGCACCATAAAAGTAAATAGATCGTACACGTTTATTTGCATTTGTGTCCACTTTATTTACACAAGACACGTCATCTTAGTGCACTTAACTTTCTAGTTTTGCAATGTCTTAAACACTTCTATTCCTTATTTGAAGTTTTCAAAATAAACAATGTTTTTATTGGTAAACTCGTATATATGAATACAACATAAGATAATTGCTGAACTCCACGGTGCCCAGATTTTGTGACAGCCTTATAACTTTTTAGTTAGACACATTTTAGTTAGACACATTTTCTTCTCTCATTTCAAATTCATTGCTATTATATAAAAGCTATTTTCGCACAAAAATGCTATCGTACATTAGAAACATATGTTGTCTTCATACATCAACGAAAATTGGCAATTTGCTTTAAAGTTTCTAAAGTTATTCCATTTTCTAATACACCGTTATTACGCAAGATTTATTTTATATGAACCACTGTCAATATCTGCATTAATACTGAAATCACATGACATTATGTATTGTTATAACTGCATATATATGCGTCTAAATACAAGAGAAGCATTTTAGCATGTTAATTATATAACAATTAATTAAACAAAACATGTATATATTTCAATCAAAATACATAAACCATACTTGATGGTAGTTCTTTAATTATTTGTAATGAATTTACCGTTGGCTTCAATGATTGCTTCTCAAGTATAAATTATGTTCTCCTCATTCATTTCGCACATCAACCGGAAATAGTGTCAATACATGCGTCTATGCTGCTACCGTCCATCGTTTCATTGGTTTAGTGAAAAGGTAAAGCGTCTTTTTGACCGATAGCATTTTATGTCTCTTAGGCGTTAAGAACATCAATATACCCAGTAGTATTAACGTTAACACCTTGTGTAAAAATGTAAGGAAGCATGACTATCACTACTTTCATAAATCCTAAAGCGATCACAGAAGCCGGTTATGAACAGTGTAACGCTTTGGGTATATCAGAAGAAGAACACATCGCCACCTTAGAAGAACAGTTGCGATCATACCCCTTTAAACTATTGTGATTATCTTGAGAGTTATTTTCACGTCTTGGTCGATATAACCTACGACCTGAAGGTGTATCTTCTCGAACACGAAAATGTTTATGTCGAACTCAGAAATCTGGTCGTAATTTTGAACGGAATACTTTATTTACATCAAGAGAGTAGCATGCTTTCGTTCGGTCTGCCATGACTGGACAGACGACTTATGTTATTCGCAATTGTATTTTTGGTCGCCCCCACTAAGACATGAACCTTAAGGAGAATATTACAACAGAGATTTTCCAAGTACTCTGACCACTGCGTCATGGATGCTTGCGAGTAATCCTAAGAATCAAAATTATACGAATTACCAATCTTCATCTCAAAATTCCAACCGAACCTTATAAACAAAAAATCAGATAAAATAGTTTTCGACTTCTAAATCACTGTTTTGAATGAAACTGTTTAGTTATTCTGGTTTACATTTTTCTCTGAATAAGTTATTATATTATATTATATTATATATATATATATATATATATATATTATAAGTATAATCAAAATTAGGGATCTCCTATATATATATATATATATATATATATATATATATATATATATATAGGAGATCCCTAATTTTGATTATACTTATATTTAAGTAAATATTAAAATCGTGTAGACATTGTTACTTTGTTTTTCCTATATCTTATAATAAACAATGTTTCTCTAAAATTGTGTAATCCCTTTTTTTACAACGTGATTTTAAACGGATTTAAATCAACAAGTATATGTCTATACATATATACACGTAATATATGCAAACGTATATGCCGTTCATTGAACAAAACAGGGGAGGGTAGAGCGGTAGCCCTTGATATATCTAAGGCTTTTGACAGGGTATCGCACAATGGTCTTCTAAGGAAAATTAGATTATATGGTATCACTGGAAGAATATATAATGTAATTAAATCATTCTTAAGTAAGAGAAAAATCCAATTTGTTCTCGACGGTCGTACATATAAACAATATGATATAAATGCGGGAGTACCTCAAGGGTCTATCTTTGGATCTTTATTATTCCTGATATTCATAAATGACCTTCCTGATAAAATTGTATCGGAGATGGGTATATTTGCCGATGACACCACTCTCTATAACAGGTATGAGGGGAAAACAAATGAACACATATCCAAGGAAATGGCAGAAACACTAGAGGATGACCTCGAATCTGTAGTGGAATGGGGACAAAAATGGATGGTCACATTCAATGCTGCCAAGACTAAGCTTGTTTCCTTCAATAACTACAAGAAACCTTCTCTACCACCAATAGCAATGACTAAGAACACATTTCCTGAAAGTACTTCTTTTAAACTCCTGGGCCTAATGTTTACAGGGAATACGAACTGGAATAGATACATTGAGAGCATTGCCAAGGTTGGCTCCCTCTACCGTGCTAGAAAACTACTTACGCCTGAAAGTATCCTATACCTCTATATGGCCACCATTCGCCCATGTATGGAGTACTGTTGTCACATCTGGGCTGGTGCATCTGCTGCTTGTCTCTTGCTCCTGGACAGGGTTCAAAAGAGAGTCGCCAACCTGATAGGTCCTGAACTGTCATCTAGGCTCCAGCCTCTGTCCCATCGACGAGATTTGGCATCCCTCTGCTGTTCTACAAATACTTTAATGGTGAATGCTCTAACGAACTTCAAACACTTGTACCTCCTCGACGTAACTACCCCCGACAAACCCGACAAGCTAGTAAGTCTCATCCCTTTACAGTAGAGATCCCTAGGTGCAAGAAAGCCTTTTATTCCAATAGTTTCTTCCCCAGAACTGCAGGTCGTTGGAACTCCCTTCCGGGATTCTGCTTTCCCAACTGTACTGATATGCAGAAGTTCAAGGGTAATGTGAACAAACATCTTTCTACTCATCTCCCTTCATAATGCCCCTACAAATTAAGAACCTGATAGTAACCCCCTGCTTCAAAGTGGCACTGTGCCTTGTTTGGGGTGAAAATAGAATAAAAAATATATATACGTATATGTATATGTATATAAGTGTAAGGATGGTGTTATCGATTGATTATTCAGAATACTTTTGATCTTTCATTTATGAAGTATTTTTTCTTTCTCTATTTCTAATGATAACTTGCTAAATCTTGGCCATTTCTTATCTTCACCGTTCACCCAGATCTCTCACTGAAATAGAAAGATCGATGTTATCAGACCTTTTTACAATCTGCTGACTATGGCGGATTATATCAATTTCCGCCTGACTCCGACTTCCAGTTTATCTTGTCGATGTCTTTCCTTTCTCTGTAATGATTGCTCAAGTTGTATTGGTTCTCAGCAGCCATTTTCATCAAGATGAAAACGACCAATCTTCTATCGAGAAAGTAATCGCTCTTTAACTGACAAAATCAGAGCAATCACTTCAAAGTAATCCCGAAGGAGTGATTAACTCAGCATTTCATTTGCAGTATATACGATTAACAACTGGTCTTTAAACCAACGGAATTCATTAGTAGCCATTGCTCTTGTTAATTAATGATTTTATAAGTTTCGGTTACAGGTTGACACAAGGACAGGCATATGTGTCTTCAAGTTTTACCGGTTTGTTAATATTGTTTTCAATTTTTGTTTGACGACGTACTATATGAGTACATGTGAAATACAATTTAATTTGCAGATATTTCTGCTGTAACACGTCTTTTCAACCTTATAAAAACAATCACATGATATGTCTTTCGGCCAACTAGCCTGTCTATTTCATCCTCCTCCTGACAATTTACCAATCAATATTTTTAAGATAAGTAATTTGAACAAAAAATAAATCTACCTAAAAGTGAAAATAATCTTTTGTATAAAGTCAAGTAAAGTCTTCGTATATTCCATTGATGGATCCATTTTCTGGAAATTCTCTGTGTAGTTTTCACTCGATTTTCAAAGTTTAATATTGCACTGTCTTCGATAATTTGATTTTCTTTATTCAAATTTAATAAAAAATTTGGGAAATAATTTACTGCCTAATAAAATGTTCTAGAAATAGTACCTAAATCACCTAGTTAAAAATATACTACGAAACACTTCCTATATATTCGTTGGCCGATTAAGCCAGTTTCTTCTAGCTAATAAAACTGATCGAATAAATAAATTATAATTCTTCATCCTACTTATTCTTTTTATTTACCTTCTTCTGCTTCTTCGTCTTCTTCTTCTTCTTCTTCTTCTTCTTCTTTTATTTTCCTGTCATGTCGAAATTAGTATAAATTCCAAAATGTATATAAAATGAAACAATAGAAAAATACGACCAGCATAGAATTTTTGTGTAGATCAGACATTTTAAGCTTACGTATTTCATGGAAAAATATTTATTACCTACTTACCTGTCATGTTGAAATTAGTAGAAATTCAAAAATTTATGAGAAAATAATCAATACATGAAGTAATTAAATAGGGTATTTACCCTATTAGATATTGTTTAAAGCAAAGTATTTAAGGTAAAAGCAATATTACCTATTTACGTGTCTGGTGGAAACTTGTATAAATTCCAAAAATGATAGAAAATGAATCGATAGAAAAATGATTACAAGAAAATAATAGGGTGCGTGTGTAGATTATGAACTTTTAAGCAAACGTATTCCATGTAAAACGCGCACATTTCACGTGGAAATTAGTATAAATTCTTAAATTATAGAAAATGAACCAATAAAAATGTATTATAAAAAGTGCTTGTGTCGATTGAAGATCTTGTAAATGGGTATTACATTCTATCTAGGTTATTGAAAATTCTTTAATTCAACATAGTGTCATTAAGCATTATGTGGAATTGAACAAGTCTTAATAACCTAGATATATTATATATATAAAAGCTGAGATAGATACAGAGATAATAGAGATAGAAAGGGTAAATAATATATATATATACAAAGACACAAAAATACACACACATATATATGTATATGTGTGTATCGTTATAAAAAACAAGCTCACTTTTATATCAATAAAACAGTTTTAAATGGAAAATATTATCAGCATTAAAAGATGCCAATTTAGTAAATCTTACATTTTCAAGTAAAAGATAAAAAAGTAGACCGGCAATAAAATATAATAGTAACAAAATGTAATATTAACAAAAATGTAATCGTAACAAAATGTAATAGTAACACAATATAATAGAACCAAAAATATAATAGTGACATAATGTAATCGTTACCAAAATGTAAGAGTGGCAAAATGTAACAATACCACAAATGTAACAGTAACAAAATATAATAATAACAGAAATGTAATAGTAAACAAAATGTAACGGCAACAAAATGTAATATTAAGAAAACCGTAATAGAAATAAAATGTAATAGTAACAAAATGTAATAGAAACAAAATGTAATATCAAGAAAAATGTAATATTAACAAAACGTAATAGTAATAAAATGTAATAGTAATAAAACGTAATAGTAACAAAATGTAATATTAACAAAACGTAATAGTAATAAAATGTAATAGTAATAAAACGTAATAGTAACAAAATGTAATATTAACAAAACGTAATAGTAACAAAATGTAATAGTAACAAAACGTAATAGTAACAAAATGTAATAGTAACAAAACGTAATAGTAACAAAATGTAATAGTAACAAAACGTAATAGTAACAAAATGTAATATTAAGAAAAATGTAGCAGCAACAAAATGTAATATTAAGAAAAACGTAATAGAAACAAAATACAATAGTAACAAAAATGTAATAGAAACAAAATGTAATATAAACAAAAATGTAACAGTAACAAAACGTAAGAGTAACAAAATGTAATAGGAACAAAATATAATACGAACAAAATGTAATATAAACAAAAATGTAATTGTAATAAAATGTAATATTAACAAAGATATGATAGTAACGTAATAATAAAATGTAATAGCAAAAAAATGTAATAGAAACGAAATGTTATATTAAGAAAAATGTCATATTAACAAAATGTAATAGTAACAAAATATAATCGTAACAAAATGAAATATTAACAAAAATGTAATAGAAATAAAATGTAATATCAAGACCATGTAATAGTAACAAAAATGTAACAAGAACAAAATATAATACTACCAAAAATGCAATCGTAACAAAAATATTAAAGTAACAAAAATGTAATAGTAACAATGATCTTATGGGAGGCAAAACTGTAATAGTAAGAAAATTTATCAAGTCAGGTGACCAAGAAAAAAAACATGTAAATTCATCATAGTTACGTGACTCTTTCCTAGACTATATACTTGATATGTGTTATACATTAATACTCAGCGGTAAGTAAATGCCTCGGAGAACGCACCCGGTTCGGCGAGGAAGGGGGTAGCTTAAGTGCTGCCTGATGCATTTTTATTGTTAATTTTGTCTGACACGTGGCTGCGTTTTTCTTGCTCTACTGAACACGTGGTTACTTGAATCGCGTGCCAGCAAGGGATGGCTATATTGCTTTAACCAGGCAGAAAAAATAGCTGTGGGAAGAAATAGACGATGTGGAGGTGGAAGAAATGGGTATTACTCGAAAATACTATAGCCAAAAGTATAATCGTGATGATGACGCTTCCGCTGCTGCTGCTGCTGCTGCTGCTGCTGCTGCTGTTACTGCTTCTGTTGCTACTACTGCTGATGATGCTGCTGATGATTGTATTTGTGGCAAGATCGTAAAATTAGTATCATGTTAAATCCAAGCAATTCAAAATAATTCTGTTATTGTATTATAAAAATAGAAAACGATGCCCACCCCCAAATATTTTTTTTAACTAAACGTTTATATATTTGTATATACGGTGTTTATTACCAACCTAATCATGAATAATTATGTATTTTAACACTTTTGTTAATAGGAAAAAGTTTAAACGTGGGTAATATAATTTGGTTTTATTTAATTTAATTTGGTTTTATGCAAAGGAGACAAAAGTGGAGTCGGCGAACTTCGTAAATATTCAGATATTCTTGATTTTTATGAAAATCCCAAAAATACTATTGCATAACAATTAGTATATATTCCTAAAAAAGTTATCATGTTATTTAACGTATTTTAAAAGGTTTATTAAAATGAGCACTAGGTTTATTAAAATGAGCACTAGATTTCATTTAAAAATTCATATATTTCACATTTGTTTTTAATCTGATTCATAGTCGTTAGACACCAATGAAGCAAGATTTATTTTAGTTTCGTGATCTTTTTAGATATTTCAAACTTTATTACTGCCTTTTGACTTTTACAAAAATACAATCCCGGATTATATTTTGATCAAATTGGAAAAATGATTCTCAACATAAGTTTTAGTATCACTTTATCTTAATAAAAACTCTTAAAAGTACAAGGGTGGTTTTAACAAAAAACTCCTATGACTGCCTCCTTTTTCATTTCCGCCGTAATGGATCAAATTGCACTGTTATGGTGATTAAACTGATGCATTCATGATCTTAAAGGTTAATCTCTCTGTTGCAAATATTGAAATGTGACACTCTGAGAAAGTACCCTCTGTAACGGGCGTGCGCCACAAGCAAAGATTCAACTGAACAAATCCATATGAAAAAATTTAACCCATCAACATTCACTGGCGCCTGTTAGATCGTTTACTGAGCTAATGCAGTTGATGTTAGCACAGTTAGAGATAGGTCCGTCAATTTCAGAGGGAAGATAGAAATGTGACAAAGCGCGTTCCTAACACTTATGCACAGCCACCACTTTATAAAAATAGTGTGCATCGAAACAAACTCATCTGCGCTCATCGGTGGATAACCGTAAACGTGTGGAATGCGATATCACTGGAAACAATGTTGCCATGTTTCAGATACAGCAAAGTGTTTGCATTTCGGCATATGATTAATTGATCCCACTCACCCTCCTCAGCAAAGAAAAAAAATCAAGAAGAGTACATCTACATTTAAAGTGATGCGCACCGTCTCCTGGAACCATAGTTTATTAAGTTGAGGCCCGGAGTGCTCCGGTAAAGTCAGACAAATACGGAAACATTCCGCTTGCAATACATCAACGCTAGACCATACACAAGTATGAAGAGCACAAAATGTGTGACAAAGATCAGCTGGAAGGTACTGTCTCACCCACCGTATAGTTCGACCCTGGAACCGTCAAACTTTCATTTGTTCTGACCTCTCAATGGTACTTTGCATGCACAGTATTTCCCCAACAACAACGCCATAGACGCGGCTGTGAAAAAAAGGGCTGGATCGGCAGGTACTGGATTTTAAGAGCGAGACATTTAGATTCTCATTACTCGCTGACGTAGGTGCATTAAGAATGATGGTAACTATGTAGAAAAAATAAATTCGGGATCACAAAAAGTTGCTAGTTTAATGGTACCACTACCACCTTCACAGTCGTGCAATATTTTGAGTTAAAAATAAGGATTACTTTTGGAACGACCATCGATCTTTTGAACCCGAATAGTAAAAGAATTACAAAGACGGGAGTCGAACTATTAAAACGATCTACTTTTTGTCCCCCGTATAATTTTTTTCTATTAAAGAAGTTCATATTATCAATTATGAGCTGAAGACACCTCCATGAGGTGTCTCGAAGTGGATGATGAATAAAACATTGCGTTTGTTGAATTTATTGAAAAAATCAATTAAAATCGTTATAAATTGTTAAAAGCACTTAAGCGTGCTCTCCCACTAATATTGAGCCTGGTGATTGACCCGTCTATTTATGCGTATGTTATGCAAGTTACAATGTCAGACAACTAAAATGGTGGTGTTTCTACATTCATTTTTGTGAGTGTCATGTGCTACCAGGCGTTGGTAGATGGAGCTTATCGGAGAAGACAAGTGACATGTAAGCCGGCGAGGTATAGTGGTTCTAGTCATTCCGATGTATGAGTTGATTTTTTAGACAGATACCCCTATAGGGCATTTAAAAACATACACAGCATTGCTAGTTTTTAGTCACCAGGTTTAATATTATGGGAAAGCACAAATTTTAAACGATGGACCGTCGAAAAGTTATGCCTTCTTTTTAATTTATTATTCGCTTAAATACGACTCATGGAAGTAAAAAATTTGCGACTGTAGAAAATGCAACACACACACACACACACACACACACACACACATATATATATATATATATATATATATATATATATGTGTGTGTGTGTGTGTGTATATATATATAGTTCAGAGTTAAATGTATAACATTTTAAATCTTAAAATTAATATATAATTATTCATTCTTAAACTTATAGGAAAATCCTCTCGAGATGAAAATGTTCAATATTCGAGATAAAGCATAGTATAAAATGAAGTGAAATATTTGCAAATTATTATGTGCAACACCGGTTACAAAGTCAAGATAATTATTTCCTTATTCTATGGAGTTTCAAGGAATAGAAACATTGTTAGTAAAATAACTCTTATATTGATTAGTTTTAATTTTAATGATGCGCACAAAAGTTTATACTTATGATATAAGTAATATTCTAAAAACTACATAAAAACGCTATATATATATATGTATATATATATATATATATATATATATATATATATACTTTATTGCTTCTGTTACGTTGACGATACCATGCGGCCCTAAAATAGCTTGCCCTATCTCTGAATACCTTTTATGTAAAATTCACCCATTACAGTTGAAAAAAGAAACTAATTCTAGTCTTCTTATTTTTGTATGTATTTGTTTCTAAGACTTCTTTTGATTTTTTACTTCTGTTTGTCGTTAACCTAAGTTGAGGTCGTTTTACCCGCTGGGACTTTTTTGCCCTCCCCCCAAAAAAGAACAAAAATTGAATTTAATTAAAGCAGAGCGCTATAGTGACTTGTTTACAGCCTTATTAGAATGATGAGATACACTTCATCATTTAGACTCAGTGTACTTTGGATATGGTAAAATCTACTATAAAAAAAATAAACTTTACAAGTTTAAAAGTAGATAGAGACCTTTTTTACCTTCGCATACCTTGACTAGGTAACATTAGTGATCGATTTGCCAGACAAATTTTACTTCTGTTCAACAGTGTTTTTTGTGTGAGTCTTCGTTTTTTTCCAAAAGTCCTGTGCTGTCTTCTATTCAAAAAGAGGTCGTCTCCCCCATCATGATAATTCTATTGTTTATTTAAATGTAGTTGTGAAATACGTTGGGCGGACATCACAAACTTTAGATTCCTGTATCAAACAATATGTCTCATCCAAGCTTTGATATCAGGTGTTTTGCATATGGTTCGACCATCTGTGGGTACTTAATAAATAACCGCCTTTAACATCAGTGTCGACTTGTTCTTCTTTTGAGCAAGTCACACTATCTTTCATTTGAAAATTTAAGAAACTATCTATATTATGTCCTTGTGACCTTCTTTTTGCAAACAATGAAACATCTTTTAGGACTTTATATATAGTTTCTATCTGGAGTTTGCCTTGTTTCTTCTATTTGTCCCACGCCATATTTCTATCTCATATATTTTTTTCTTAATTAATATTAACCTAAATTTTAGCCCGCGTTATAACATCTTTTTTAAATTCATCATTATTATAAATTCGCTCTGTACATAGCTAGTATTAAATCGTATACTCTTAAAATATATATATATATATATATATATATATATATATATATATATATATATATATATATATATATATACTAGCATTTCAGCCCGGCATTGCCCGGGTGTTTGGATGTGTATGTTGAGCAAAAAAAAAAAAAAGTGGTAGTAGGAAGGCAGGCTCGAACCCGTACCGCAAAGGAGGAAAAGAACGGGGTAAAACCTAACATTTAGGCTGTTACGACCACCGCCAAACCGGCTAGACAACATAAAGGAGAGGATAACTTTCAAAAATATCGACGAAAAAAATGACCCCCACCCCTGTAGAAAAGTGTCTAGTTGAAGGGGAGATATTAATGTTTTTAGCCAATTTTTCGATATTTGTCCTATGAAAGGTCGAACTTTAAAACGATACTGATCTTGGAAAAATCCGTCGCCCCTATTGAAAGTTTAAGACAGACATGCAAACATACATACATACATACATTTATATATTAATAACTAAAAATTTTCGACTCAAACTGATGAAAAAGCTTGCCCTATCTCTGAATACCCTTTATGTAAAATTTCAAATATTTAGACCAGAAATTGTCTGAGTAATTTGGAAGAGACCGCAGAGGTCATTTTTTTTTAACTTTGACCCCTATTATGACCCCTTAAAATTTATTGTTTTGGGCTCAAATCAAGTTATTAAGTAATTTCAAGTGCGTAGACTCAAAATTGTCGGAGGAGTTTGGTAGAGTTCTCAAAGGTCAAATCGTTGAACTTTGACACCTTAATCGCCAAATATCTGACCAAAAACCGATCACGTCGATTTTCTCAAATCTCAGTACCCTGTATGTCAAAATTCGAGCCTGTAGACTAAAAATTGACAGAGTTATTGCGTAGAGAAATGTACACAGACACACACACAGACACACACACACAGACACGTTCACTTTTATATATATATAGATATATTAGTATATATAGAGACTGCGGGATGATAAGGAACATATTTTAAATAAGAAGTATTAAGAATTATATTTGCAAACATGTCTAGCTGTTTATATTTGAATTTGTTCATGTCTTTATAATGTGAAATTAGCTTATTTTTCGTATTGATAATACAAGGGCGTGCAATAAGTAATGCCCCTGGCCCACTTCCAGTTGTCTGATCTAGCTGAAATGTGCAATTATTTATATCTCTACGGGTTATGTGGCAAATTCCAGCTCTGAACTAATTGTGGTTTCTGTTTTACAGGTGTTTGAACTGGGTCAGGGGTGAAATGGAGCCTGTTGAATGGCGAGCAGTCATGCGGTTTTTTGTATTTGAAAGGACGCACACCGCAGGAGACTTTTGATGAAATGAAAAAACTTGGTGATAATGCCCCATCATATGACCTTGTAAAACGCTAGCATCCTGAATTCAAACATGGCCGGAAGTCTGTGGAAACAGCTCCCAGACCTGGTCGCCCCCTTCTGCCATTGATGAGGCACCTGTCCGTCAAGTTGAGGCTGCCATTTTGGAAGATATGTGCATTACTATTCGCCAAATAGCCCAAGATGTCAAGATTAGTACAGAGTCTGTAGAAACTATCATTCATGGCCATTTACATATGCATAAGGTGTCTGCTAGATGGATTCCCAGGTTGTTCACACTATTCCAGAAGCGAGAACGCGTCGAGTGCTCGAGGAGAAATTTGGAGATGTCTTAAGAAGATGAGTTAAAGTTTTTCAAAAGACTGATTACACAGGATGAAACCTGGGTCCATCACTATGATCCAGAGACCAAAGCCCAGTCAATGCAGCGGAAGCACTTGGACTCACCACCTCCAAAGAAGGCAAGGGTGCAGCCCTCCGCTTGCAAGGTCATGCTCACAGTGTTCTGGGACCAGGACGGAGTAGTGATGCCAGATTTCCTGGTAAAGGGCACTACAATTACAGGAGCCTATTATGCTTCACTTTTGAGGAAATTAAGGGAAGCTATTAAAATCAAGAGGCGGGGCAAGATCAGCAAAGGTACTCTCCTCCTGCAGAACAACGCTCCGGTCCACAACTCGCATGTCGCCAAATCAGAAGCACGGGCGTGTGGTTATAAAATCCTCTCCTGATCTTTCACCCTCTGACTTTCACCTCTTCCCAGCCATGAAGTTGTTTTTGAAAGAAAAGCGTTTCCCAGATTATGCCGCCTTTATTTCTGAAGTCACGTCGTGGTTGGATGACCAACCTGGGTTGTTCTACAAAAACAGTCTCCAGAGCTGCATCAACGATGGGAGAAATGCATAACTCTTGGTGGTTCCTATGTATGGAAAGACCAAGTTTCGTTGCTCTACTGCTATGGGAAGTGGGTCAGGGGCATTATTTATTGCACCTATTCTTTATTTGGAAAAGTAGTAATTATCCTTACTGCTTCTGATATTCTAATCAGAAAAGATTTAGTTCTCGTGTATATGCTTTTTAATTCTTTATAGTCCATTTTTTAAAAAAGTGTGTTTTTTTATATATAAGGTTTTTAATTAAGTTAGTTATAGACGTGTCTTCCTTTTTATCATGAAGACAATGCATACCATGAGATAAATCACACAGTTCATATTGCTACCCTATGTTGGATTAAAAAACTTTCATGTTCTCCTGCGCTTATTCTGCAACGGTACATCATCATCATCATCATCATCATCATCATCATCATCTAATTCTTCTTCTTATTATTATTATTATTATTATTATTAGTAGTAGTAGTAGTAGTAGTAGTAATATTTTCTTATGCGTTAATCCGAAACTAAAGTGGAGATCACAATAATGAATTTTTTGTCAACAATATTAGGCTTAGATAAGATGAAGGCTGGTTTTAAGAATATCTTTGTGCGTTTGCCTATATCATCATCGGCCTTGCTCCCCGGCGCTTCCCGATGGTTTTTTATGCAAAATCAAGTTTCGAGACGGCATCTTTCTTTGTATTTCCGAACCATCTTTGTCGCCATTCTCCTTTCTTGTCTTTTATATTATCATATAAAATTTTTATTTGTATATTTTAACATGTATGAGTTTTGTTTTATAGGGTGAGGTCGAGGTATATACAAATATAGATACTTTACCGTTATCTTGTTAAAAAATAAATCAGCAAAGACCCGACTGCATAAGATTACAACAGTTCACCCATTTCCTAGTTCCGCTTTAATCATTTTATCCTATCTTATCTTTTCAAACCTATTGTTTTCAATGTCTTGTGTATTTTCTTTTCTTTTAGTAAAACATATTACTATTTAATCTATTTTGATTATCACATTATAAATGTTTATATCATAGACAAGGAAAAATTATAGATTTGTATACACGTTTTGTATTAAAAAAATAAACAGCAAACAAACAGAGATTACTCCACCTTCTTAAATTAAAAAGCAAAACGAAAAGAAAACGCATAGACAATAAACAAGAAAAAGAACAATAATAATAATAACCAGCAACAGAAAAAAAATATGTAACTGTTTGATGTACATGTACTGTCAAACCATAAAACAGCTAACGGCATGTTTGGATTGTTTTAATGGTTATTTGCCGAATAAGACAAAAGCGACAAGAATTATATAGAAAAATTAAATAAACCCGTGTTTGTTTATTTGGCTGAAACAAAATAAAGAAACGGACAATTGCAGTTAAAAACGTCAAAGTATTTGTATATAAATAGCCGGAGTATGTTGTATACACACAGATAGACACACTCACACAAGCACACACATAAATACGCGTGTGTGTGGGTATATATATATATATATATATATATATATATATATATATATATATATATATCATAGGGTGAACACAATTTTAACAAGACTCCAATATAGACACTGATTCTGGGCGGAGAAAATGCACAAATACTTTAATCGTAGCAAAATATGAAACAAATAAGAAAATATATAGTACTCGTAGGCCACCCGGCATTACCCGGTCGTAAAATGCGCTTAAATATGATAGTTTGATTAATGCAGATTTCGTATTTATTATTATACTAGCAATTCAGCCCGGCTTTTGCTCAAGTCCTATCGACTTTATGTGCATATGTACACACACACACACACACACACACACACACACACACACACACACATATATATATATATATATATATATATATATATGTTTTGAGAAAAATAGAAAAACCGAATGAAATTATCAAAATAATCAACGTTTCGTCCTTATTTCAGAGGACATCTTCAGGATAATTGAAGTAAAAATGCAAGAAAAGAAAAAGTCATAGATCGTACGAAAAAGAGAACAGTTTTTGAATCCTACCCATGTCGGGAAGGAGAAACATATGTGTGCGTATGGGAAGGTTGGGTTGTTCGATGTCTATATATACACTTTTAAAAATGCGTTGTGTACATAGGTGAAACACAGCGAAAATTGAAATTAAGATTTAACGAACACAGAAGAGATATAAGGAATGGTAACGCCCTAAATGCACTCTTTTGCCATTGTGAAGAACACGATCAATCATTTAATTTAGATCAAGCGAAAATTATTAAATACGTGATAGATAGAGCTAAAAGAAGACTTTTAGAATCAGCACTAATATTAAATACTAATACTATTACGCAAAGAAAAGGATTCTACCATTTAACCCCTAGCATAGGGAAAATAATAATCAAAGAACAAAATATCAAAACAGATCCTGGCTAACCATTTTTCCTTAAATATTTCAACAAAATGAATAAGTTTACAGGAGAAAAAAAATGTACATATTTATTTTATCGCATTTTAAAAGTGTATATATAGACATCGAACAACCCAACCTTCCCATACGCACACATGTTTGTCCTTCCCGACATGGGTAGGGTTCAAAAACTGTCCTCTTTTTCGTAAGATCTGTGACTTTTTCTTTTCTTGCATTTTTACTTCAATTATCCTGAAGATGTCCTCTGAAATAAGGACGAAACGTTGATTATTTTAATAATTTCATTCGGCTTTTCTATTTTTCTCAAAACATAACGTCAACCACCGCTGGTATTTTTACATTCCTTATACATACATATATATATATATATATATATATATATATATATATATATATATATATATATATATACATATATATATATATGTATATATATATGTATATATATGTATATATATATATATATATATTAAAAAGTTGGCTCATGTCCAAATAACCAACATCTAAAATTTCAAGTGTTTAGGCCCAAAATCGACGGAGTAGTTTGGTAAAGTCTGCATCGGCTAACTCTTTCAACTTTGACCTCTAAGCAGCCAACTTTTCGCCCAAAAACAAAGCAAAAACCTTGCTTAAATTCCGATTGCCTTTTATGTAAAATTTCAAATGTTTAGACCTAAAATTGGCTAAATACTTTGCTAGAGACTGCAAAGGTCAAATCTTTTGAACTTTGACCCACTGGCAGCCAAATCTTCGACCAAAAACCAATTAAAAAGCTCGCGCTGTGTATGAATACACTTTAGATAAAATTTCAAATGTTTAGTCTATAAAATGACTGAGTAATTTGGTAGAGATGGCAGAGATCAATTTTTTTTTAAATTTGACCCAAATTTTGACCCCTACCAGTTTTTTTGTTTTATATTCAAATTAAATTAAAATGTTCGATAAATGTCCGAGTAACGCGCATCTAAAATTCAAGTGTTCAGACCCAAAATTGCTGGAGGAGCATGGTAGAGTTTTTAAAGGTCAAATTGTTGAACTTTGACCTCTTGACAACCAAACTTCTCGTGGAAAACCGATGAAAAAGATTTTCCAAATCTCAATACATTGAGACTTGGGAAAATCTATAGACTGAAAATAGACAGCGTAGTTTAGTAGGGAAATGTGCACACACACACACACACACACACACACAGACACACAGACACCCACACACACACAGAGAAAAGTTCACTTTTATATAGATTATATTGGACCCAATATATAGTAATAATTTAAACAGTTCAAATAAATGACTCGTGCGCCACTACCGGGAATCGAGACCAAAACGTTTAGCTTACGATTTACTTTTTTCCTTTGACGTTAATGTCTGAGCTATGAATATTTACTGCAACATGAACCAATAGCTTTAACGTTACGTATTCATATTCATAATGCCGTAGTTCGACCTTTACCTGGCAAATTTATTCATTTTTTAATTTACACACTTTTGCACCAATTTTCCTGGAAAAAAATCCAAATATAAAGATTCACATTGGTTCGAATATCCTATATATTAAGTTTCATGTCTGCAGACACAAACTGACAGAGGAGTTTGGTAGCCAATTTTTGAAACAAATATATATACGCATACATTAATATATACAGAAGGAGGTTTATATTCGTTATAACCTTTTACGCCGAGATTACGCAAGTATAAATATAATGTAGAATATTTGCATGAATATAATTACACGTAACAGTTAACTAAAAATGAGCATCACCTAAACAACAAAAAAAAAAAACTAATAGCGAATTAATTATTTAACTAATTGTAATTCTTACTGATATGAGTAATTTCCATTATTTATTCATTTATTTCGGACTATTATCCTCATCTTCTACTTGTTTCACGACGTTTCGGTCAACCATTCGTCTGGCCTTTGTCATGTAGCAAACCTCAACGGGATAGGAACGCCGAATCTCCTAACTGCATCAAAAGCAATTGATTATATATATATATATATATATATATATATATATATATAGTCTAGAATAACTGTAGAGTCGAGTGAGCGAATAATAAACAAACAACGTCTCTAAATTGCCCCTTTAAGCACAGATAGGAATCGTGTTCGAACCTTATTTTATTATACTTAGTTATAACATTAACTCTATTATAGATATATTCAGATGTTTGATGTAATAGTATTACTAGTGTGTGCAAAATAAAGCAACCCTATATATATATATATATATATATATATAGAGAGAGAGAGAGAAAGAGAGAGAGAGGGGGACTAGTACTATTTAAAAATATACATATATATATTTATATATATAAAGTGATTTTGAGATTATATTGTCTTTTATTTTCATTTTTTTTTAAGTGACGAGTGAAAAAAATAAAACATAGGAAGCCTCCAGAGCACTAATTAAAATTAGGGAGGTTCTAATAAAAACGCTACTAAAAAAATGTTTCTACCCAATCCAACTTGAAGAAAAAATATGTTTGAAGGCCTGAAACAAAAATAAATCGTCAGAATCCACAGGAAGTTTACTAAAAGCAGTAAATAGGTTATACATATGATTATAATTATGTATTATATATTTATATAAAAATCATTTTTTGTCAACAAATTTTATTTACATTTATTTTTAAGGAAAACAATTTAAATTAATTAAAACAAAGAGATATTTTTGACCTCTGCATGCTTTGAATCGTAGCAATGGTTTTTAAAATCGGACTTAAGACAGGGCGGCCATGAAATAGGTAAACAGACGAATTTGTTAAAACCGTAAGCCACAAACAGGATGGAAGATATATATATATATATATATATATATATATATATATATATATATATATATATATATATACATTTTTTTTTTGACCGAGAAGTTCTCTTCGCTTCAGCTTTTCTTTCTTCTTGGAAATCACATAAAGACTTTCTAGGCATGAATGATGACAATCTTTACACTTTATAGAAAATGTATGGAGGAATTCATCATGTCAACCAAAGTCATTTTAAGTCGAATACATCTCTTAAGACGTGTTACACAACACTCATGAAAACTTCTGACTTGATAATATCTGACACATGTATCCTAAGGTCTTTTAAAGTACAATGGTATCTGGAAGAATGGCATTATGCTCTCCCGCATCTTTCGGCAGCGCTCTTGTTGTCATGAAATTTGATGCTACGAGTGTGATGGCAAAATGTCTGAAGAGAATTTCTACCATGTAGACATATGTATGCCCGCTTGAAGTTGGCATCTTGTCATATGTACAGAAATCGTTATGATGTGCTGTTGGACAAATTCTACGGACATAAATTCTGCTGAAACTATATTGTCTATAATCTCAATTCGTTCAATTTTAATTTCATTGATTTTTGTGTATGAGCTCCTTTGAAAAAGACATCACCTATTTACGTGGAATAGTTAAAAACGCATACAATAAGTTTTGAAACAATCCTGGGTTTTAGTGAACGCTGGTATTTTTACTGAAATCTTTTCTAGTTTGAGGCATTAATATACCGCGCACTACTTTATCTTTATGCAAAGTGTCAAAGTAAGATAGAACACAGTCAGGGAACAGAAACCAACGAAATCAATTCTGCAAAATTTCGATCGAAATAAAAACAGAAAAAAAAAACACATAAGAATCTCATAAATCATAATATGACGTGTGTTTGGAGAACGTGCAGCTATTATGTTAGTTTCAGTTTGCTAATGAACGTATCGATACGATTGTTTCTATTTGAAAAAGAAGTTTTCATGGCTCTTAAATACGTTCTACTCTTCATATTTGACAATTAACGGATAAACTAGAAAAATCCTCACACACACACACACATATATATATTTATATATATATATATATATATATATATATATATATATATATATATATATATATATACTGCTGATCAAAAGACCACTTAAAAATCTTAAAAAAAATTTTTTTTTTTTAAGGATAGATTTTAAACTCTTCCGGCTTAAGGTTACGAATACTACAATCTAAAAAGTTATGGGAACAAAAAGCTACATTCTCAAGATTTATTTTTAAACTTTACATTTTTATTAAATCAGGCTTTCCACGCGTGATCAAAAATTCTATTAAATTGTACCAAAAGTGTATGAAAATTGTATGAAAACATTCAACAATCAAACTTAATAATGAGTTCTACCTCCACTGCTTTTGATGACCTCAAAAATTCTTTGGGGCATGCTAGAAATAAGGA
Source organism: Euprymna scolopes (assembly GCF_053919585.1). NCBI lineage: Eukaryota > Metazoa > Mollusca > Cephalopoda > Sepiida > Sepiolidae > Euprymna > Euprymna scolopes. The sequence goes on from NC_136489.1 coordinate 135,020,862, forward strand.
TCTTCATTAAGGTGCGGGAGATCCTGCTCCAGTTCTGAATATGGCTTCACGAAGTTCATTTTTTTAATACAGTTTGCTATTTCGATAAATCACTCTTGTCATCAATCCCCAAACATTTTCAATTAGATTCAAGTCCGGTGAGCATGCAGGGTGTCCCAAGAGATAGACTCCATTTTCTTGTAGCAAGCTCAAGGTCGATTTGCAGTGTGGATTGCAGCATTATCCTGTTGGAATAACCATCCATCCCCACACAAGCGATGATCCTCCATCATCAAATATGCTTTTTGTAGCATGCTAACATAACCAGCTGCTGTCTGACGACCCTGCACCACCTGGAGCTCCATCGTTCCTCTGTAAGAAAAGGCACGCCATACCATTGCGGACCCTCCACCAATATGACGTATGGAAAATTTTCAAGGGCCAATTTTTTGTCATGCCAATATCGCTGGAAGCCATCAGGGCCATCTAAATTGAATTTTCTCTCATCAGAAAACAGGACTTTCTTCCAATTCTCAACGTTCCAGGTTTGGTATTCACGACCAAATCTTAAGCCGTCTACATGTATATAATAACGTTTTGTAAATGGTATTATGTTTCTTTTTATATCGTCAATGTGCTTACTGTGTGTCTTTAGGAAAAATAATAAGAGAATTAGTCAGAAGTAGAAAACGCAAATTATTTAAAAAGTAAGAAGACACGGATAGAAGATTACGGGAAAAGAATGAGATAGTCAGAAATGACCTATAGAATGAATATATACATATATATATATATATATAGAGAGAGAGAGAGAGAGAGAGAGAGAAAGAGAGAGAGAGAGAGGGGGGGAGAAAGAATACCATATAAGAAAACATTTGCATATATTTTCTGTATAATTTAATAGTGAAAGAGGTAATACTAATTATCATAAAATTAAATTTTGGATCATTAATGGTAAAACTACCTTGGAAATTTTCATGTAAGATATTCTATAATTTGTTAGTGCAAAACTAGCAATAATCATAGAGTATTAAAAACAATAAAGGAAACTAAAGAAGTTTTGAAGTTATACCTGCCGAAACGTTTGGTTAATCACTACTAACATTATGATAGTAGCGTATATATTCTAAATAAGACAAATTGTTCATCTTTCTATAAGAAAAATTCGAACGACAAAGCAAGTGATGTAAATTAAGTGATTTACAGCGAACCCCTAGAAAATCTACGGATAATTTCCTTATGTATTTGTATAATTTACTATCAACAATAGTATTTCTATACGAAATGATAAATATTAACGGTAGATGTGGAATTCAACAACACTATCCTTCATCTGCTGTATGTAGCTGTATTGCGCATGGGATTCTTTCTCCAAAAGTTTGTAGAATTTGTTGTTTCTGTTGGCGTCCAACGTGACGCAAATCTCTCGATATAATTGTATCACTTTTGGGCATGGATTGAAAGAAAACAACGTATACTTTATTTGAATATATTGTCTTACACGACAAGAGATTATCCTAACAACACACCTTGAATGAATTGAGAAGATATATGACACTTTCTACATCGAACCACCTCAAGAAGTCCCCTAACGTCGCTGACTGGGAAGAAGAATACACTTCATGGATCGTTTAACTATCGATTAAAAAAGTACGAGTACCCCTTACGAAGTAAATGTCTTGGAGGGAGAGTTATTTGGACTCATCGATTTACGAGTACAGACTCTTCTAATCATTATAAAAGTCCCGAGTCTAATACTCTCGTGGGGAATTACCGCGACAATACAGACTGTATAACAGTCGGAGGAGTCTCATAACTGTACAATATATTCTTTTAGACCTGAACCCGTTGTTCGAGTCTTTCTTTATAGCACTTTCTTAGAGCCGCAACAATGGCATTAAAATATTATTAATCAACATCGCATCTTCAACGCTAGGGCGATCTCGGATTTTTCAAATGTATTGAAACGTTATAACGTTCAAACCAACATGGTGTTGCGTAATATATTGTTATATACATTACACGAGAAAATGACAAAAAAAAACTTTTGTGATTGAGCAGGTTTTTTTTACATAGGCGTCACCACATATCAAGGCCGATAGGCCACTCAAGGATAAGGGTTAAAGAGTGTACAGTAGTCAAAAGGACAATATAGTAATCGATAGTAATGGAAGTTCGATAAATTTGTTAACTTAAGTGGAACGGCTCATCAGAAACTTGTTCACGTTGGACTTGAAGACAACCATATTATAGACAGCTGGAAAGCAGGAAAACGGAGGACAATTCTACAGGCATACAGTTCTAAGAAAGAAGCTTTTATCATGGAATCTATGTTTAGGTTTAGGCACAGATAAAGAGTGGGGGAAATTATTGATAATGTTTTCAGCTAGTCTAGTGTTTCTTGTGAAAGTTTGGCGAGGGGGGACCATAGATTGAAGCTCAGTCGAACACTTTCCATGAAAATAACGATAAAGCAGAAACAAACTCGCAACATCTCTTCTGTGAGATAGAGGTTGCAGCGAAGAGAAAAGGACATCTCCCACCAGGTCACGAAGTCTATTTTGAACCCTATCAAGGCAGGATAAGTCTTTTCTAGCAGCTCCTGCCCATATGTGGCAACAGTATTCCATCCTTGGACGTATCTGGCTCTTATATAGATAGATAATTGCATCAGCAGTGAGATATCTACTGGACTGACCATTTTTCCAGCGGCCTTGGCAACAGATTTGATGTACGTATTCCATTTAAGATTAGGAGTAAAGGTCAAGCCCAGAAGTCTGTCAAAACTTGAGGCCTCCCCAAGACGAGAGCCATTCATTTTAATTGATGCCAGATGGGGATCAGAACGTTGATGATGTAAAGATAGAAGCTTGGTTTTAGATGCATTAAAAGTAACCAGCCACTCCTCCTAAAACATTTAATTTTTTATGGCAGAGCAAAAGAGTGATAAATGTGGTTAGCATTAAAAGAAATAATTCCCGCTTTTATTGCAGTAGTTTAATGCGTGGTATAACAAAACCCAACATTATAACTCGCTTACGAATCAGTAACTTAACACACATGCATGTGAAAGTAGCGAACGTGGCCGACAATTTAATTGTCTTTAGTATCAGATGTTTAAAAGACAGAATTTCGTGACAGACGGAATTTTACTTTTTACCTTTCTTTAATCTCATTTTTGTATCATTTTGTGCGACATTTATTTTCTTTTACAGCATGTAACCGAAATTTGCCGAAAAGTGATACAATCAAACGGTTAACGTAGTGAATAACAAAGTTACCACAGTCCTCATTTCTTAATTTTGTTAAGCAGGTATCTGGTTTACACTGGCGTTAGAAAATTACTGTTTTAGATTTGTCATGTTTAAATTACGAAAGAAAAATAGTTTTTCCTTATTTAAAACATAGATAAAGAGCATTAACTACTTAAACAACTATTTTACTTTAGAAAGTCATACTTTCAAGATGTTGATAGTTAAAGTTGAATATTATAGAAAGTAAAATTTTTTGTTGCATTTTGTTTTGTACAGTCAAAATAGCAGAAGAATCATAAAACATAACAAATTATTCTGTTTTTGTTTTGTTTTTTAATTTAGGAAATATTATTGTGAACAAACATGGCCATGTGATCGACAACATCGCCGATCCCAATATTTTCCGTCGCTTTCTTCTCCTTCATCTTCTCCTCTAGGCGCATCCCTGTCTCTCACGTGGGCGACTGCCGAAAGGGTTCACAGGGGTGAACAAGTATATAATAAAATGAAAAGAATACAAAAATTAAAAACTCCATTTTATAGATGCCAGATGAGCTTTGGGTGCGTGTGTGACACCATCGTGGGTAACTACTCTCTAACATCCATGTGTTACTTTTTCTATCGAGACTGAGTTGATGATCCCCCAAAGCTTTTTCCCAATTTAATACAAGCAATAACTTGTCTTTAACTGTGACAAACTTTGGATGAAATTAAAATTTAGAGCATCATGATGGTTAATGATTATGAATAAATTTTAATGCTCATTTTCAAACAGAAAGTTGTGTTCATATAAACATGCACACCATAATATATTCATACTATGGTGTGAATACTTATCGTTAGCCCTAATTAAATGAGAACATTTTTGTTTCGCGTTTCAAAGTAAAATATAAATAAATTGCTTATTATTTTACATTAATGTTTCACCTATTTTAATTTGGGAAATGAAGGCGAATTGGAAAAGTCATGAAACAGATTCACCTGTTTACAGTTTATCACAAAAGCTTGCTTACAAAAATTAAATAATTATTTAGCTAATGAGATGAAAGAAATAGTTGTTTGTGTTCTAAAAGTAATATTTTCAAACGATGTTTACACTTTTATATTTTCTCCGGACAAATAAAAACCATTCACTACTAATTATAATATTTACGTGTATAGAGAATGACGACCGAGTGATAAAATTTACCTTTTAAAGCTTTTTGTTTGCGTACTATTTCCATGAGTAAACTTTCTGTCTTCTCTTTACAATAACGGAAAACTTCCTTTCAGCTGTACAAGAAATCAGTTTACAGCTACAAAAATAATTTGTCATAATCACAAGCCTTTTTAAAATATACATGATTATTGAATGGGCTACTTAGTTGAATAAGTAACTAATTTGCATGCATATGGGTGTAAAAGTGATTTAAAATAAATCCATCTTCATCAAAGTTACATTAGTTAGGAAATATACGCATTAATAAATTAAAAACAGATGGTGAATATAAAGACAACTAAATTTTATTTTTTCTATAAGGGTTTAGATTTCAGTTTGAAACATTTTAGTATTTTTACCAGTTTAAAAAAGTCAAATACAAAAACAACCCAGGTCAGTACAAGTACATATAGTGTGTGAGTATATATATATATATATATATATATATATATATATATATATATATTTATATATATAAGCACACACATACACACAGACATATATACAGCTTAAAATAAAAAAACACATGCATGCACAACGCATAAGCACACATTCATACAAATATGCAAACACACATGTATACACACATATATATACGTATATATATATGTGTGTGTGTGTATGTGAGTGTGTGTGTGTATAAAGTTGAACTATCTTGTATTGAAGTTTACAGCGACCACTTAGAGTAAGACATTGCTATTTCTAAGAAGAAGTTCTTTTTAGGTACATGATTGAAGGAAAATAAAAAGAACATGACGTAATAAAAGGTATTACTTCATGAAAGGCATGACTTCTGATCATAGAGTGTGTTTTGGAATCACAATATGAAAAACTTGTCCTACTAAAGATCTACAGCGCTGCTAAACATCGATATATATATATATATATATATATATATATATATATATATAGAGAGAGAGAGAGAGAGATAGAGAGAGAGAGAGACAGACAGACAGACAGACAGACAGACAGAAAGAAAGAGAAGGAGAGATAATTCCGCACAATATGGCAAACATATTTGCAGTGAACCGACATGCCTAGTCTGTGATTGCCACAATGTTATATATTAGATGATTTATAGAAACTTTATAAATAGTTCCTACATAGAAGAACCAAAATTACGTTAGTATCAGAAAACACAGTCGTCGCCCAAACACCGAAACATTTAGACGAAAAGGAAAAAGGTCTATTTGATACAAAATATATTTTAATAGGAAGCTAATTACCTTCCACACAAGCAGAAAGAAGCAAGGACGCTTTTAATATTGAACATATGTGAATCAAGCATGTGAGTGCTTTTAATATATATATATATATATATATATATATATATATATATATATATATATAATGTGTATATAGGATAAGAAGAATTTCGTTTGGAAATACACTTTTCTACATTGAAGGTATTAATTGTTCACTCGCTGGGAGCCCGGCGTTGCCCAGTCGTACACTACGCTTAAACATATTTTAATTTATGAAGATTGCGTGTGTATTATTATAGGATCAATCCTCTATTGATTATTATTTATGACGAGGAAGAATTTGCTCGATGGACTAATTCGCAAAAAAATATAAAAATAATGATAATGTCGTTCATCAAATTCCGTCTGAACGTATCAAAGAACACTACCAGACATATAAATTAGCTTTAAGTGAAATTTGCAAATGATATCATTTGCAAATTTCACTTAAAGCTACTTCGTTTTGAAACCTATTTTTAAAGCTCAGTCGTTTTGAAACCTATCAGAAAGGAACTCACGCATACGCAAAGTGACTTTTATATAATAGTAGAGACTGACGTTATAACAAAATCAATTTGTTTACTTGAATATTAATAAAAAGTAATGTTTCTCTTTATTATTCTGTAGAACACTGTCATACATAGCGACTTGTACGTTCATACGAATAGCAAGAGTTTTACAAAGTTAGAAAATACCAAGTCCTCACAATCGTTTTATGGCCACTGAGTTTTTATATAAAATTAAATTGATAAGGAAATGGTGTGATTTGAAATATGTAAATTAGAATGATACTCATAAAACATAACCAGTTAAATTACTGGATTTAGTCTGTGCCCTTAAGTTATAAATCCCTTAGTCGTGGCATATTATTTTTAAGAATTTTTTTTTTTTTTTAATTACATTTTCACCCCAAACAAGGTAAATTGCCACTTTGGTGTAGGGGGTTACTATCAGGGGCAACAACTACTGGGGTACTATGTAGGGATTTGGGCAGCAAGATGTCGGTTCACGTTACACTTGAACTTCTGCACGTCTGTACTGTTAGTGAGGCAGTGACCTGGAATGGAATTCCAGAGTCTAGCGGTTCTGGGGAAGAAACTATTGGAGTAAAATATATTTTACATCTAGGGATCTCTACAGTGATTTAGCAGCCTGTCGGGTTTGTCGAGGGTGCTCACGTCGCGGGGGCACAAGTGATTGCAGTTCATCAGAGCATTCACTAAAATACTTGTTGAACAGGCAGAGGGATGCAACATTTCGTCGATGGGACAGAGGCTGAAGCTTAGATGCCAGTTCAGGGCCTATCAGGTTTGCAACTCTATTTTGAAACTTATCAAGGAGCGAGAGACTAGTAGCAGATGCACCAGCCCAGATGTGACAGCAATACTCCATACATGGGCGAATGGTGGCCTTATAGAGGTACATGATACTTTCGGGTGTTAGTAGTTGTCTAGCACGGTAGAGAGAGCCCACCTTTCTTGCAGCGGCCCTGGCAATGCCTTCAATGTAATTGTTCCAACTCATGTTTCCTGTGAACGTTAGGCCAAGGAGTTTGAAAGATGTACTCTCAGATAAAGAGGCATTGGCCATTGCTATAGGTGGTAGAGAGGCTTTCTTGTAATTATTGAATGAAACAAGTTTAGTCTTGGCAGCATCGAATGCGACCAACCACTTTTGTCCCCATTCCACCACAGATTGGAGGTCTTCCTCTAGTGTTTCTGCCATTTCTTTAGAAATGTGTTCAGTTATCATTAAGAATAGAGAATAGACAAATGCTCCGGCATATTTATCAGAGGGAGCTGTGTCGTAATAGCGTGTTTTGCATATGAAATATATAAATTCTGCTAATTTTAGTTTACATTGTAATATTAATGGTGCAATATGTGTATGCGTGTTTTAGCGTTTGCATATGACTTAAAATAGCTTTATATATATATATATATATATATATATATATATATATATATATATATATATAGGGAGAGAGAGACAGACAGACAGAAAGACAGACAGACAGAGAAAGAGAGACAGAGAGAGAACACAATTGAGGACTATAGATTATACTTTAAATGAATGCATTGTTTGATGGAATACTCAAATAAGAAATATTAAGAGTTTCTTAATCCGCGGAGTTCTAAGAAGTTCTCATCAGAGGGCAGATAGATATTAGCAAATAAATGATGAATTTGCTCGTGCAGGCATAAATTAAAACTGCGTTATATGTAAAGAAAAAAAGTTTTAGTGCATTTATATGCAAAAAACGTTTTAGTTCATGAAATGGCGAAAAAAAACGAAAAATAAAATAAAAACGTGGGTTAAAAATTAAACATAAAAAATTCAGATAAAATATGGAGTAGTTAGGTATTTCCAAGAGGAACTGATTATAAGAGTTACAATGAAAAAAGTCGGATTTATAATGTTGACAGATAGATCCAAATTAAAAATCCAAAATGCGTGTAATTCCAGTCTTTAGAGAAATCCTGTTTGCAAGTAGTCGAAGAAGATAGATTATTTCGAATGGTTAAAGTTTTTTTTTTTACTAAGGTAGCAGAACTAGCATAACAGAATTTTCTATGGTCGATTACCAAATTTTGTAATTGCGAAAAGATAGATTTAAAAAATACAATAGAAGTAAAATACTTAGAAAAATTCTGGTTAATTTCTCAGAAGTACGTTATAGATGTTATGCGAAATGTTGTAGTTATTCCAAATTGGTGATTAGGTAGCCTACAGGATTTAATTGAGGCTAAGTATTTTAAAGTTGCTGTATTTGCATTTTGCCTTATGCTTGCATTGGAAACTTAGTACGGTTTTAATATTCACTTCTTTAACATTGAGAGGATATTATTATGCTAACAGCTCAGAAATACACAGGTAACATGATTAAAACTTGGGGTATATGATTTAGATATACTGACTATAGCCCAATTGATTAAGAAGGGAATGTTGTTAGATCAAAGTGTTTTTTTATAAAAGTCGCTAAAATTGTCCTTTGATAACTATCTGGCTTTATATTAAATGAAAATGTGTGGTTAGAGATCTTAGCTTTATTTAAGTAGAAGTATATATATATAATGTATGTGTATATTTTGAGTTGAGTCTGATTATTGTTGCTGTAATAGTAGTTTCTATAATGACTCTGGGCAAAGAAAGAAAGTAAATCATAATTTTTGTGATTATTTATTGAGGGAACTGAAAGAGACACAATAGTAAGGTCAGGGAGGAGAAATGGGTCGTTGGTATTTCTATTATGGGAATTGTTAAGCGAAATGTTGTTACTATTCATATTGTCAATGTTGTTATCTGGTGGAAGTTTTGGTGTAATGAAAGAGACGTGGTCCATTGTAGTTTATTGACGAAAGGTTGGAGGTCGAGAATGATTTGCAGTGCTTTTTTTGCAGTTTTAGTTCATATGTCGGTTACACTGCAAGAATAAACAACATCTTTATGGATGCAATTGTTTCTGAGAGGGCAATAACACATTTCTTCGTAGGTACACTTATTTTTAGAGACTAAGGTGAAATGAATGTCTTGCGCTGCTTTAATTTTTCTTATTATTTGATGAGATTATTGTGTGTGCTAAGTTAAGTATTGTTCTGCAAGAAATCTTAATGGAATTTTTATTAAGCATAGCACTGTATCTATGAAGGTACTTAAATCATTTTTCTACAATATTTCTTACCTTGGAGCTGAAAAGATGGTCAAACCAGATAGTACTCTTTCAATTAAGTTATCGTTAGAATGATAGTGTTATTATGGATATGCAGGTTGCAATTATTATTGTTTTTAAATTTAATATAATGGTTTGTTTTAGTGTTAGAAAACTTATGTGTAATTACTAAAGGTAAACGGAGAGTCATGTGTTTATTATCATTATACTTAATCTTTTAAGCATATTCTGAGTTCTTTAGCGCATAATTCAAGAAAGCGGAGATGAATGTTTTTATCAACGTAGAGCCTAGAAATCTTAATAATTTTAAACAAATATGTTCAAATATACTGTAGTATTGAAATTCAGTGATGTTTGAAAAACATTCCGCTTTGATAGTCCTAATAAGCTGTGATGCATAATTAATCCAAAACAAAGACCACAATATGTTAGCTATCGTTTGTATATCGCTCTCTATGTTAATTCAAACGCTCTTCAATATTTGTATGTCTCTGTGAGCATTTGTAGAAAGATTGCACGACTTTTCTCGATGCGGCATCTTCCATGTGTACTTCTGTGCATAGAACTAACTCGTATATAACTTGGACGGCGAGATGATAAATCGCTTTACTTCAACTAAATAATAATAATAATAATAATAATAATAATAATAATAATAATAATAATAATAATAATGAGTTTTATGCAGACAATTGCATCTAGGACACACTATCAAATGATACAGGTACAAATCGGCAGTGCTACTTGAAAATAAAAGTCACTAAATCCTATAATTGATGGATATACAGACAGATAAACTTATTCAAGCTAGAATATCGGATATCATAATAATTAACAAAAGAAAAGTCAGGCCAGATTGTAGATTTCGCCGTTTCGGTGAATATCAAAGAGGCAGAAAAGCGGAGTAAATACGGGAAATAGCTAGAGAGTTCAAAATGATATGGAAGATGAATAAAATGAAGATAACACCACTAATAGTAGGTACACCAGGAACAATCCCGAAAAATATTTGTTAAATTATGAGAGAGATTGGAATGAGAGGGATGATTGAGAAAATGCAAGAGATAATAATAATGAAAGCGGCTGAAATATTTAGGAAAACTCTTGAATGTGGAAACTAATGAGTCGAACGTAAAGAAACTGTTATAGCTGTAAAAAGGAAAAAAAAACATGGAATCATGAAAAAATTATACAAATGTAAGTAACTCCCTCAGAAAACAAAAATTGTAGTGTCGGCATTAACTGATGCTTCAACAAATAATCGAGGAGGGGCACAGAGGATGAAAAAACCGAGGAGAGAAAGCACTTACTAGACCTCCATTGGATGAGTGCAAAAAGGACAGGGAACATGGGGAGGTGTATTGCCACTAAAATTCCAGTGAAGATCAATGATCGTTCTCAACGAGAAATCTATGGTAAAGGCCTATTTCAATAATGCAAACTAATGTGCAAAGGTTGTCGAGAGAGGTTGTGAGTACTGGAAATCTGAGGAAACTTGTTGTCACTTAAACTCCAGAGAACGGCACAGATTGATCTAAAAAATTATTTTATGATAGCCTGTGTAAAACGTAATAAATTAAATTATTTAGCCACATAAAACACGAGAAATACTTACCATTTATTAGACTTTTGCAAAGAACGGATATGTAGATCAATTGTATCTACTAAAAAACGAATGCGGTTGAGGCTTTCTTAAGGTTGAAGACATGGTAAATATAGAGGAATGAAGCCTGACTAACAATATTTCTGAAAGTAATAAAACTCTTTATTAGGAATTGAAAAAGGAAAGTATACTAAGACTGAAGTGAAAAAAGTAAGAGGTTGCAAGAGAGAAGGTGAAATATTACTTGGAAAATAATAAAGATATAGACAAGAGCACAAAGGGAACAGTAGCGGTTATTACTGGAGATGTTCAACGAAAGAGTAATATCAATAGGTTATATCTGAAAAGAAAAGACAACGAGTACTAATAGGTGTCAAACAATGCGTGAAAGAAGATGAAAATAATCTGAAAGTTTACATCTTCAACTGTTAAGAAAAAAATTATAAATCGTTTGACAAAATTAGAAAACGTGAAAGCAAGATAGTAAAAACTTATAGAATTTAAGGCAATAAATGAACAAAAAGCCACATTTAAGTGATTTGATTAAATGCATAGTCTATTTAGTAGGGTTCTACCGGAGGCATTTGGCTAGGAAAAATATGATTGGAACAGAAGCTCTAAAACAATGTGGTTATGACAGAAGCTCTGATATGTTCCGCACAGGCGCAAGCGCTCAGAACGATCCATGTGAAGTATCGCATTAATAATACGTCGCCTATGTGGGCAGGATAGTGAGAATGTACAACTACTTGTCAGTAATTGTGAGAACCTAGCTTAAAACGTGGCGTTTTTACAATATTACGAGAAACTTTCATTAGGATATATGCAAGCAAAGTGGGGTTGTATGCAATGATAAAATTGTATGAGCATATTTTAGAAAGTGATAACGTGAAATTAATGTGAGATATGAATATCTAATATGATAATTTGATTGAAGCAAGGAAACTAAATTTAGTCTTGTCGAAAACGGAACACAAGTTAATAATCATTGATAAAACTGTACCAGATTATATGAGTGTAGGAATAAGAAGGAATGTTCGAACCAAACAGGGATTTGAAATAAAAGGCAGATAAACAGATTGTGGAGTTGAGAAAGATAGAAGTTGCAAGTTTTGTGATGTGAACCTTAGGGATTGTGACAAATGGATTTGACAAGTGATATAAACACAATTGGCATCCATTGTGATGCTGGAGTTCTTCAGAAGACTGCCTTCTTAGGACCCACCAGAATCTTGCGAAAAGTACTTGAGGCCTAAGACAAGACAATGTGTATAGCATATAGTCATTTGTTATTATCTGTCTATGAATATAAAATTAGTCACTACATAACTAGACATGAAACAACTACCAGAAATACAGAGAAAAATAAATGAAGAAAACGAGTGTGAAGCATCCCCACTGTTACCGCACTTGTGGAAACCCCACAAGTAGAAACACCACAGATTAAAAACAGAAACGAGGAACCTCCCACAAATCACAATATATACAATCAAAAACCTAAACAATTCAATTTACGCAGGAGCCAAGATGGTATGTATGAAGTTCGAATCAAAAAAGCAACCGGGGAAATATGCATCGACAAAACTTTGATGGGAAATAAGGCTAGAAACCCTAAAAAAACGAACATAAAAATGAAGCTAAAACGATAAACAAGAAAAACTCGACGTGGTTAAGATAAAATATTGTAAATGTAACTATCAGGGAGAGGCTAAATAAGAAACAGGAAGAATTGAACCAAAACATAACAGCAAAATACTGAGATAATAGTGGCAAATCTGAACAGTGCAAGGACATTTGAAAACAATGAAAGCCAATTCTCCTAAAATGTGTACGTAGGAAAAACAAAAACAGAACAACCAAACCCGACGGAAACAAATCTTTACTGGAGTAAGATATGAGAAAGACAACGGAATCATAATAGAAATGCCGAATGGCAGAGAGATATGAAGAAGAGTTACAACAAATCGAAGAAGGAACAGTGAATGAAATTAGCAAGGAAACCTGAAAGACCATAGCAAAAAATGGCGCACTGAACAGGACACGACGGGATATATGCATACTGGTTAAAAAAATTCACAACATCACACGAAAGGCTAGCTCAAAGCTTGAGAAATTGTATAGAGGAAATAAACGTGCCAGATTGGTTGACAAAATGTTAGACCACACTGATAGAGAAAGACACAGATAAAAGAACCGCACCCAGCAATTATACGCTGATCACGTGTTTACCCAATACATGGAAAATATTAACAGCACAACTGATAGAACAAATCTACCACTCCATGAATAATCGGAGACTTCTTTCCGAAGAACAGAAAGGATGCCAAAAAAGTACAAGCGGAACACATAATGTATAGATAGACAAAAAATCCTAAAGAGAAAAGAAGGAGAAAGAATCTCGCCATAGCGTGGATCGATTACAAAAAAGCATACGACAGGTCCCCCAAAGCTAGATTATAGAATTTTTAAAAATGTATAAAACACCAAGCAATATCATCAACATGATAGAAAATGTAATGAAAACGTGGAGATTAGAACTGACAGCTGATGGACAACACATAAAAGAATTTAACACACAAAGAGTCATTTTCCAAGGAAATTCACTATCAACATTACTGTTCATCGTAGCCATGATACCCCTGAACAATATACTGAGAAAGTGCCAAGCCGGATACAAGTTCTTTAAAGCTGAGGAAAAAATGATCCACCTGATGCACCTGGATGAGCTGAAACTTTTAACAAGGACATAAAATGAACTAGAGATATGAATAAACACTACCAGGATCTTCAGCTAGAATATCCAAATGGAATTTGGTATGTAAAAAATGTGCACTACTAGTTACAGGAAAGGGAAAACTGGAGACACAGAAGGCATGAAACTACCCAAACAAAGGGAAATAAGGGCACTAGGGGAGCAAGATGCCTTTAAATACATGGGATTTCTGGAAGTAAACACCATCAAAGCAACAGAAATGAAAGAGAGTATTTGAAAGAAATACCCCAGGAGAACAAGCAAACTTCTGGGAACTAAATTATATAGCAGAAACCTAATAAAAGGTATAAATACATAGGCAGTATCATTAGTAAGATAATCTGGATCGTTCATAATGTGGGCTAAAGAAGAACTGAAACAGCTCGATTAGAAGACTAGGAAACATTCACAACGCACTACACCCGAAGGACGATGTTGACCGACTCTACGTCAAAAGGAAAGACGGCGGGAGGGGACTGGTCTGTATAGCAGATTGTGTGAATGACACCAAAGAAGAACTAGAAAAATACATTAGGCAAAACACTGAATGGATAATATGACAGCGAGAGACATTGAAAACAACTAAACAGAAAACAGAAAGACAAAGGACAAAACGAGGAAAGAAATATGGGAAGAGAAACAACTACACGGACGATTCGTAAGGATGAGAGAAGACGAAAATAACGAAAAAACTTTGACATGGTTGAGAAAATCACACGTAAACAGATAAACTGAATCCCTAATAACGGCATCACAAGATAACTCGATGAGAACCAATCACATCAAAGAAAAGATCGACAAAACACAAGAAAACAGCAAATGCAGACTCTGTGAACAAAGAGACAAAACGATAAACCATATAGTAAGTGAATATAGCAAACTATCCCGAAAGGAATACAAGAACAGACACGACCATGTGGGAAGGACAGTACACTAAGAATTATGTAAACAATTGCATCTTGAACGCGCAGACAAATGGTACAAACATAAACCAGCAACAGTGACTGAAAACGAGAATCAGACAATCCTATGGGACATGGACATACAAACGGATAAACCTATCCAAGCAAAAATACCGGATGTCGTAATAATTAACAATAAAGCAAAGTCCTGCCAAATCGTAGACTTTGCTGTTCCAGTTGACCACAGGATAAAAATCAAAGAAGAAGAGAAACGGAAAAAAATACACAGATCTAGCCAGAGAACTTAAAGGGATATCAATGATAAAAAAATCAAGATAGTACCTATAATAGTAGGAGCACTAAGAACAATTTTGGAAAAATTAAACAAAACAAAAAAAAAGAATATGAGGAATTGGAATCAGAAGAATTACTGGAAAGATACAACGAATAACAATAATGAAAACAGCTGAAATATTAATGAAAACCTTTGAATGCGGGGACTAATATACATGAGCCAGACGAACTGCTGCAGAGACAAAACATGAAGGAACGTTACATGATAGACTGGTGCAAAGCCTGAAAAGATGAATCTATGAAACATAAGTACCAGAATGTGTGACTAAATGAACGACTACGTTTATACAAAAGACACAAAAAGGTACAACTCAAAGCAATTACAGACCGATAACCTACTTACCGACTATGTGGAAAATTTTTTAGTGCACAACTGAGAAACAGAAGGATGTCGTAAAGGAAAAGGGGAGACACACGCCTTATTATATATAGATCAAAAAATGGTAAGGCAAGTAAAAAGCAAATAAGAAAAACATAACCATGGCATGGATTGATTAAAAAAACGTAAGACAGAACCCCACAAACATAGATAATAGAATGTCTTTAAATGTACAAAATATCTGACAAAATTATTAATATTATTAAGAAAGCAATAGAAACCTTGAGACTGGAACTCACAGCTAGAGGACAGCACCCTGCTGATATAATAATACAGAGAGAAATCTTCCAAGGAAACGCATTATCACCACTACTGTTTATAATAGTCATAATGCCACTAAACTACATACTGAGAAAACGTAATACTGATTACAAATTTACAGACACAGAGCAAAGAATAAACAACCTTATATATATGGAGGACCTGTCGTTGTTTGGTAAAATAAAAAATGGATCTGGAAAATTTTATAAATACAACCAGAATATTCAATCAGGATATTGGAATAGAATAATGACATGGACAAATGTGCGTTACTTGAGATGAAAAAGGAAAACTAGACATATCAGAAAGGGCGGAACTCCTGAACTAAAAGAAGATGAGAGCGCTCAATAAAAGTGACACAAATATCTAAGGCTACTACAAGCAGACACCATTAAATCTACAGAAATGAAAGCTAATCTTGAAAAAAATACCTGAGAAGAATAAGGAAACTGTTTGTAAACAAAGCTATACAGTAGAAATTTAATTAAGGGAATAAACACGGGTAGTATCGCTTATAAGATATTCTGAACCAATCATAGGAAGAACATAGACACCTTGGTCAGAGGACGTTGGAATTAGTGACAATGCACAATGCATTACACCCAAAAGACGATACTGACTGACTCTATGTGCAAATGAGCGAAAACGTAGAAGATCGTATAGAAGGAAGAATAAAATCTAGAAAAGTATATAAGTCAGAAAGATTGATCGTCGCAGCAAGAGACACCACCAAGAACAACAATACAGGAAACGATGATACCAGAAATAAATAAGATGAGAGAAGAACCTTGCAGAAAAAGGCTGACCAGCAGAACCATGTATTCCACGTTTATGTATTCGTGTTATATGTTAACACACACAAACACACACACACACACACATACACTAAAAGAGACACTACTGACAATCATGGCAGGGTTAAAAGGGCTAAAGAAAAGAGTTAATTACACACTAAGAAAATGTTAAGAAAACACCTTGAATGCGACATGATAAGCTTAGGTTTAATTAGTAAAGGACCACCATAGACATTTAATGACAAGTATAAACATTCTGATGAACCCTTTCGTCACATTCGCAGTATGACCATTCAGTGAATATACACACCCAGAACCAACAATACAACACTAGCCCAAATTGAATATTAGAACACGCACGACTACAAAAGAGAGATAGTGCACTGAGAACTTTACAGTTGACTACAAATCGAACATACTGATAAATGATTCAAACACAAACCAGAAGTAGTGCAGGACAAACAAAAACCACAAAATCCTTTGGGACATGGAGATACAAACAGATAAACACGTCAAAGCAAAAAGACCGAATGTCATAATAATTAACAAGAAGAAAAGAAACTGCCAAATTAGAGATTTTGCCGTCCCAACACCCCTCAAGGTGAAGATCAAAGAAACAGATAAACGAAACAAATATGCAGAATTTGCTAGAGAACTTTGGGGAATAATGAATCTGAAGAAAATCAATATAATAGTAATCATTGTGTTACAGGAAAAAGGGCTGTCCCTTTCCATGTAAATAAGAAGAACATTAGATAAGTGAAAATGAGATTAGGATAAGCCAAGACTCGAACCTTGTAGGCAAGGTTAAAAAATATAATGTTAGAAATCAGAATGTTAAAAAGGTATATTGTAAAATTCTATTATAAATAGTTAGATACTGTTTATATTGTAAAAAAGAATTGATCGTTCATTCTTTTACAAAACTGAATATTAAAAATGTCAGCTAAAAAGAATGAATAATACAAATTAAAAATACATTGTTAAAAAATAGATTAGTTTAAAAATAGGTTACGAGAGGATTCTTTATTGCAGAAGTTTGTTTTGGAAACACGTGTTCATAGCCACGTGAATTGGTCACGTTTGGGAAACACACTTCTAACGTCATAGCAAAAGGGGGGTCTCAATATAGGAGCTAGAGTTGTCAGATCAGGGCAGTTGAGGCAGAACAGTTGAGTTTGGCAGTCAGTGGTCAGCTGCCCCTTTGAAAGCGAAGGGTAGAAGATTAAACTATGTAGATCCCGAATTCCTGACGTCATCATCATTCGACCGGTCCAATGAATAAAGAATCACCATCGATATTTTGTAACTGTTTGTCTTCGTGTCGTAATTCCACAAATTAAAAGGTAAATGTGTTTTGTCTATCATCATCTTATAACGAACTTTGTGTAGCCCTTACAAGAATATGTATCCCTCCTCCTCTCTATATGTGTTATAAGAAATATAACAACTGATATATAAATGTTTCTCTCCCTATAATCACTATCGTAATATGTATAAATGTCTTCCTGTCATCATCATCGTTATATCCGTTATATGTATTGGTCCAATATTAACTCGGCGTCATATTTCTCCAATATGAAACCTCAACTCCACAACAATTGTAGGAGCACGAGGAACAGTTCTAAAAAACTTGGAAAAAAGACTAAGGGTAATCGGAATCGACAGGAAGGCAGAGATTATACAATGAATGGTAATGCTGAAAATAGCTGAAATATCAAAGAGTGCAGAAACTAGGTCACATGTGTGACAAATTCTAACAGGGTATATATAAACTGCAACAGAAATAAAACAAAAAGGCGCAACCAAGAGAACTGGTACACCAAATGTGAAATATGGCTATCCTCCTCCTTGTCCTATCATCTCCCTATTTCTTTTACCTCAATTCTTTTTCCTCTACATTTTTCCAGCGAAAAAAAAACGTTTGGTGCGATAACGCAAATTAATTTGCAAATGGTATCGAAAGAGGTGGCGAGTACTGGAAGTTTGGGGAGACTTATTGTCACTCAGACACAGTAGAACACCACTAGTTGTCCTCAAAGAGTATTTATTGGTGATAACCTGTGTGAAAACCCCTTGTGAGTGAATAATAGATAAGTAAACATACTTATTTTTTTAATTATTCAAAGAATTTTTCAGTAGAAGTCAGAATTTATGAAATTTCGAATGAAATCAAAGTAAAATAGTAATGATGATGGCAATGCAACAGTTTACATATATTTCTATCATAAAATTTGTTTGCGTAGGAAAGGCTAATAACTTCATTATTTCTAATCAGTAGACATTGTAGTTGCAAGAATAATGAGATAAGGACACATTTCGAAATATTTAACACGAATACTGTGTACAGATATGATGTATTATGTATTATAGTTTGTGTATAATTACCTCTCCATCTTAGATAGGGCCCAAAAAGATCTCATTTTTTCATCTAAGCTCCAACCCCTGTGCCATTGCCGCAATGTTGCATCTCTGTGCCCGTTTTACGAATAGTTTCATGGAAAGTGTTCTGATGAACGCGTTGCATATATGCCCTTCGACGCACATATCTCCGACATACCCTCTTAGACTTACCCCTATCACTGTTGAAGTTCCTAAAGCTTTCTACTCTAATAGATTCTTCCCTCTGATAAATAGACTTTGGAATTCCCTCCCTACTACCTGCTTCTCTGACTGTACTGATTTGCAGAAGTTTCAACACAACGTAAACTAATATCTTGTTATTCTTTCCTAGGCCTGGTCCCAAATAGTAGCCTCTTACATTAAGTGGCGATATACCTTGTTAAGGCTGACCGTGAGTAAACAAATATATATATATATATATATATATATATATATATATATATATATATTATACGATTGATAGTACACACGTGTGTGCGTATGAAGATAATTTGAACTTTGCTTTTATTAGTTGCGTATTTCCTTTAATATGATGAATACTTGTCGATTCGTGCGTGTGGTGTGCTTATTATCCGCGGTAGTTTAAGTGTCCTTTAATGCACTGCGGTAATAATAAAGAGTCGCATTCAGCTAATTGAGCTATTACAAAACGATGAACTAAGGCGAATGTGCATGACCCACAAACCATGTGCAGCTTGTCTCTTCTCTCATCCCTCTCACTGACACTCTTTCTCTCTATTTCTCTCTCCGTCACAAACCTACAATTTCTCAAATACACACTGACACACTCATACACAGATATAGACTCCACAGTTTTATATATATGTATATATACCAAAAATGGGCATAATATATAAATACGCAAGACCGCCTTTCTGCAACTGAATGTTTATTGGATGTGCGCGTGGCGGTATGAAATTATGAATTTATATAGGAATATTACGAGTTTCTGCATACACTCTTAAAGTAGTGTTCATCTCTCATATTTATGTGAATTAAAGACTAAAAGAATAAAATAACACTGTATACCTAATATATGTATATATATATATATATATGTGTGTGTGTGTGTGTGTGCGTCTGTGTGCGTCTGTATCTCTCTCTCTCTCTCTCTCTCTCTCTCTATATATATATATATATATATATATATATATATATATATATATATATTATTTTTATACTGCTCCCCATGTGGGTGTACCAAATTGGTTAAAAGGGAAAATTATTCCCAACTCGCATTTAGGTAAAAATGTACTTTCGTAAATAATTGAATTCATTCAAAACATATCGCTAAAACCAAATCAAAACAACACCTATATATATATATATATATATATATATATATATATATATATATATATATATATATATACACACAATTGGTATATATTGGAAATATATATATTTCCAATATATACCAATTTCATATATATATATATATATATATATATATATATATATATATATATATATATATATATATATTACTTAGGCGGGGCAGCTATGCCCAGGCGTAAAATATGTTTAAATATTATACTTGAATTTGTCCATATTTCGTATAAATTTGTGATTTCAAAAGTAAATAAAAATGTATTCGGATGCCATCTGTAAGAACTCAAAGCTGGTGACGTTACCACTGTACCGACGTGACACCGACGTTACCACTGTACCGACGTATATGAAGTGATTAAAAATCCAAAATTAAAAATAAACTAAGGTTAAAGTATAAAATATATGACATTCTTTTTAAATTTTAACCCATGTTTTACCCCTTAAAACTATTTTCACCGGCCGAAGGCAAATAAAAGAACGGTACGTAAAAATGCAAACATTTGAAACGTCTAAGAGTCGCTCAGCTACTTTTAGTTTCGGCGGAGATAGAGTTTGAAAATATGGAGACAGAAAGACAGGGATGTAGCCTTTTATATTTGACTAATACATTTATACCATATAAATATGCATGTAAATATGTTATAAACATAAATATATACATATAAATATGTGTATATGTGTTTATGCATATGTGTATTTATTTCATATATTATAAATATATATATGTGAATAAATATATATATATATATATTGTATACCTACATATAACTCATGAATGATTTTTTGATATTTTATGTTCAAGTATACATACATCTATATATTTGTGTGTATATAAGTGTATATATATGCAAATATATATATATATATATTTATATCGATATACATGTATAAATATATATATATGTGTGTGGGTGTTTGTGTGTGTGTGTGTTCCGTGTATATTATAAATATTTTGTGTTACAGAAATATATAAACACACATATATATAGATGATGTTTGGAGTAATATGTCTATTTCACACGCACGTGTGTACTAACAAGTGCGTACTAATAAATAAAATTTCAACGTAATATGTGTGTGAGTGTCTGCGTGTGTATTTACAATATTTTATTCTGCAGTAATGCATATATGTGTGTATATATATGTGTGTGTATATACATATATATTTATACAATTATTATGATAAAAAATAAAGATATTTATATATATAAATATATGATATATATACACACACATATATAATGGTAACGTTAATAGTATAAATATATATATAAAACGGTAATAATATACATATATATATGTCTATATACATATATATATAAATATACCTATATATATATATATGTATATATATATATATATATATAAAGATGCGTATAATAATGATGTTTTCAATATACAATGTGCCCTAGTAGTGTGTTGTTGAATGTTGTTTTTTATGTAAAAGATGAAGGGATAGGAAACTTGAAATACAATATATATATATATATATATATATATATATATATATTGTGGTAATCCCGTTTTAGTTAATGTCTTCATCTTCATTCACTAGAAGAGAAATCTTTCTACACTACACTAATTTAAAAATAAGCGTGTAAACAAAGAATGCCCAATCGGAAAGAGGTTCACGTTCCTTACATTAAAAACCGAGCTTGTGTCTTACAGTATGTTTTTGTAAAATGTCCACATAAAAATACATATATATATATATATATATATATATATATATATATAATTAATTTCAAAGATATTTATTCTAGAAAAATGAAAATAAAATTTATTAGACATTAGATATAAGACATGTCTCAATTAATGCTGTTTTTCATCCCCCTGCAGATATGCACACTCACACACGCGTATGTATATGCATGTGTATACAATATATACTACATATATATACATTTACACACACGCGCACACAAACGCCCACACACACGTATGTATCTATGTGTAGGTATATATATATATATATATATATATATATATTATATATATATACATGTATGTATTTATATATCTTTATATATATATATATATATATATATACATAGAGAGAGAGAGAGAGATAGATAGATATACGAATATACGAATACAAAATTTTTTTTACATGTTCGAGCGCGTATATATGTGTGCGACTATTTATGCAAGAATAGATCTTTCACATATTGCAATGTTATTTTGCTACTGTAGTGAGGTTCGCGTGGGATTTGGTAGCGAAAGGCTATGGCCCATATTCAACTTAGCGCACGCTGATATGATCGCGCGTTTTAGCAGAAATAGGTAAAAAAAAAAAAAAAAACATTGTATATGCATATACGTGCACGTAAGCATTTACATAATCACAAAGACGCGCACGTGCATGTGTCCATATATATAGAATCTATCTACTCTTGCTCGCTCGCTCTTTCTATTCTCTGTCTTTCTCTCTCTCTACCTCTCTCTCTCTCTCTCTCTCTCTCTCTCTCTTCATATATATATATATGTGTGTGTGTGTGTGGGTGTATTTGAGTGTGTGTGTGTGTGACTGTGTGTGTGTTTATTTACACATATATACAACAATAAAAGACCTGCGATAGATGAGGTCATTATACTACTCTCGCTAATGAAACATCCCCCTCACATGTACGCACATATATAAACAGTGGGTTTCGACGTTCGTCTGTCTTTGTCTACTATAAGTTCACCCCTGGATTCTACCCGCAGCTAAGTTTCAAAAAAAAAAAAAAATGACCTAGGGGTCAGATCAGATGGCGGGGTTAAACATTATTACTAAAATGGCATCTTGCCATTTTTATTTTTTTTTCTCCTTTTTTCCCCCTTTTCTTTAGACATTACATAGTAAACATGACGCTCACCTCGGTCTCTCTTAGTCACTCCTCTTCGTGTGAGGACAGCCATACCCATAGAGCAGAGAAACACATGTATTCACGGGAAGTAGGGAATTCTTTCGCGGTTACTGATCGTTCGTCTCGTTTTATTTTGTTTGTT
The DNA here is from genome assembly GCF_053919585.1 of Euprymna scolopes. Classification (NCBI taxonomy): domain Eukaryota; kingdom Metazoa; phylum Mollusca; class Cephalopoda; order Sepiida; family Sepiolidae; genus Euprymna; species Euprymna scolopes. Next base: position 135,043,978 of record NC_136489.1, read on the forward strand.
TTTTTTGTTTTTGTTTAGTTTTTTACTTTGTTATTTTTTGTTGTTTTTGTTTTTGTTTTGTGTTTTTGTAGTTGATACTTTCTTTGTCTGTGATCATACAACAATCCGCGAATCGGTAAATCACGTAAAAATATTCAAAGAAGCGTATTTATATAGATATATACGCATTAGACATCACACACACGCGTAGCTTCATATACACGATATATGTCTGAAAAGTAACGGAATTTGTCTCACAAGCAATTTATTTTAATTCTAAACTATTACGGATATGTTCTGCACATTAGGACTAAGCTATCCATCCCCTCGAGACAAATTAACTTTCCCACGTTTTTCGACTGGAGTTGGAAAGAATTATCTGACATAGGCCCCTAGCCTCGTTATTGATAATTTATACACCTCCAGAACAGGGCACCTTGATAAATTCAGGAATACGGGGTTGTTTCAGGACTTAGATAGTCTGTGTATCTGTGGTCAAGCGTTCAAAGTTCATTCATCAATGTTTATAGCTGAACGACTTTAAAATGAGGAATTGTAAAAAATATAGGTGAAAACCAATTAAATGGTTGTAAAAAATTGTCAATACTGTTTTTAACTCCTAACCATATTAGTTTGCGGCCCGATATAGTGTAATTCGGATTTTCATATTATATCAGCAACAGTTAATTGACCTAAAATTTATCACTATTATTATTATTATTAGTAGTAGTAGTAGTAGTAGTAGTAGTAGTAGACGTAATATTATAAACATAAATACAAAAAGAGTTGCACCTCAACATTATAATCAATATATATATATATATATATATATATATATATATATATATATATATATATACATATATATATATCTGTATATGAATAAATAAATAAATAAACAAATATATATATACATGTATATATATATATATATATATATATATATATATATATATATATATGATGAGAATAATGGAAATAGTATTCCGACAAAATAGAAAAATAAAAAGGAACAAACCGTGTTGTGTTCATCAACGTTTCGTCTTTATTTCGATGAAGTCTCGAAATAAAGACGAAACGTTGATGAACACATAACATGGTTTGTTCCTATATATATATATATATATATATATATATATATATATATATATATATATATATATATATATATATATATATATATATATAAGTGCTCTTTATATGCGTGGTTAACAAAGGAGCACGTTTAACTAGTTGGTGCAATTACAGCGGACTTGGCGCAATTACCCCAAAGTACTCACCTATTTATATATACTTATATACGTTTATATGTTTATATATTTTTATTCATTTCTAAAATAATGAACCGAAAACCGATCATCATTAGTAGGCATAAGAGGTATTCATGTGGTTTATATTTAGTTTAGCTGAATTTTATGCAAAGGTCGTAAAAAAGGTAAGGATTGAAAAGCGTATTGGACAATAAGATACTTCAAAATCTTTTATTCCCCTAAATTTTAAGGGGTTTTTGTTTTCGGTCGTTACAGGAGTTTTAAGGTGCATAATATCAGAACACTCTCACATTTTTTAAGATTCGCATTGAATTGTATTCATTATTATTATAGATCAATTAAACAAAATGTTATGAAATTCAGTTTTTATCCGAACATTTCTTAAATTTATTTATTTTTTAATAACATCATTTAATGGATTTTGATGAGAAATTAGAATAAAATACTACACGTAAAGTTTAGAATTACTTGATTTCTTTTTAATGACATATAAAATTCGTACAAAACTCTTTATTTCGAAAAAATACTTTTATCGCCCTGATATATTTATTCTTTTAAAGATCTATATCAAATTAGATATTTGTGTTTATATGTTAATATATGTGTATGTAAAACATTTTATCCTAAAATAATTAACAGACCATTATAAAGTTTGAAGCAAAGCTGCAACGCGTGATGTCGGCTATATTTGTTTGAATTTTATCATAAAATAGATTAGTACCCTTTCATAGAAATCCAGATATATTCGAATTTGTGAAATTTTATAATGACTTTATTCATAAGTGGATTAATATTTACTAAATTTCTTTGGAATATTTGTATGGAGACTTTGCAGGAAATAATATGGTTATACTCGAATACATTAGTTTTGCACTAAATAAGTTCCATACAATTTTAGAAATTCTCGAGTATTAAAACAGTGTAACTGATCCGGCTATAAATGAGATTAGGGATTCTACATATGAGAATAAGTATCATTATATCTTGGTTTAAATCCTGACAATTTGTACAAAACTGTCTCCTTTGGGTAATTAATTTTGCTTTACTAAGTACTAGTCTAGCATATATATATATATATATATATATATATATATATATATATATATATATAGTATTTAAAACAAAGGGGTGTAGTTTTTACCTGGTATACGCAATGGTAAACTTCAAACTAATATAGATAACAGTATTTATATATAGATAATTAAATCCCAACCGAATAAAAAAGCTCAATACGCAATAGAGAGAAGAGCGTATTATAAGAGAAAGAAAATTAAAAGTGTAAGTTGAACTTTACAATCCAAATTTATTGTTCGACTGCATACTCCAAAAAACACTTTGTAACTTGTTTTTTGGAGTATTCTGTCGAACAATAAATTTGGATTGTAAAGTTCAATTTACACTTTTAATTTTTCTTATAAACATATATATATATATATATATATATATATATATATATATATATATATATATATATATATATACATACCAGGTTTATATTGTTCATAGAGTAAACATCCATTGATGAATTTAACAAGATTTATACAAGAATGCTCAAGTAGAGCAAGATATACTTTATATATATTTTACAAAAAACATATATCGCTACATATTCGGGAGTATGTTTCAGTCATCTAGTAAAATGTAACTAGAGACTTCTTCAAGCAGTGTTGCTTTTACAAAGGCTAAGTCCTAAATTGATTAAAGATTCGGCTTTCGTAAAAGCAGTATCCCCTGACGAAGTCCCTTGTTATTTTAAACTAGTTTACTGAAATATACTCATGAATGTGTAGCGATAGCTAAATGTTTATGTATAAATAGATAAAACGTATTATATATATATAAAGTATAATATATATATTAATTGATCAATTAAGTTCATGTATATGTTTAACATAAACAAAAGACCAACATTCATTATATATACATAAATGTGTGTATGTGTGTATATGTGTGTGTACGTGTGCATATCACTAAATATATATTACGTTAGCAATGACATGTGTCGATATAAAGTAGAAGAATATTCGAAAAATGTACATTTATCTACAAAATAAATGAACAATAATCTTAGTGCTTATCGTAAATCACGACAACAAATATGCATATATATATATATATATATATATATATATATATATATATATATATATATATGTACAGAGATGGGGGGGAGAAAGAGGAGGGAGAGGGGAGAAAGAGAGGGAGAGGGGAGAAAGAGAGGGAGAGAGTTTAGCACATTGATCTATGTAGAAAGACAAAAGAACTGACGCCCAGGCACATACTGATTTATATATATATATATATATATATATATATATATATATATATATATATATATATATATATATATATATATGAGTGACCATGCCTAATTATCTTTATTTCTACTTATTTTGGGGGACGGTCTCTAATAAACTACTCGGCCAATTTTTTTTCTAAAGACTTGATATAAGGAGGTGTAGACTAATGGAACAAATTCGTTTTTTTTACCAACGTTTTTATGGTTTTAGTCTGTATATACACTTAGACTAAGCTTTAATGAATACGGGTGAAGAGCTATATATTTTGTGTCTGATTCTAGCTGATTGCAGAGAAGTTCTATACATCTTCAAATCACTAAAATGTATTGGGTACAATATAATCATCAATAGAATATTAGTTTTTTAATTAAAAATATTAAATCAGCATGAATTAAAATATATTTTGCGTATTTTATGACCGGGCAACGCCGGTAGCCGCTACTATAGATTGTGCTCCATAAAATAATCAATAAAGAGATGGCTCTATAATAATAAATAGGAAATCTTCGTCAATTTAAACTCATATTTAGCGTAATTTACGAATGGAAACGCCGGTAGACTTGCTTATATATATATATATATATATATATATATATATATATATATATATATATATATATATATACATGTGCTTGCATGTGGGTTGAGGTTTGTGTAATAAACAAATAAATAAATTAGAAGTAAATAATATTTTTAGCGCATGCAAAATATATTTCGATTTAAGATTTGCTAGTGTTGAAATTGTTTTGTAAGATGCTTTCGGAGATTAACATAAAATTAATTACAAAAAATATAAATATACGAACACAGGGTAAGTAATAATATAACGTTTGAGTTTATTCGATCTATTATTTTCTATTAAATGAAAACCACCTACAAATAAACAACAAAATACCTTTAGAAACACAATTTATACATACGCATATAATAAATGCATAAACACACAGGCACACATACAGAGACACAGACATATTCAGACTATATTGAAATAATAATCTAATACGCACACACATTTAAATATAATCTATTACGCACACACAAATTTTAATATAATATATAACATGCTTATAAATATAATTTATACTGCAGTAACATCTCTAATAAACACGTATATCTTAATTGAATATGTATGTATATATATATAAATATATATATATATACATATATATATGTATATGTACATATACATATATATATATAGATATATAGATATGTATATATGTATATATATGAATATGTATATATATATATATACATATATATATATATATATATATATATATATATATATATATATATTCAATTATATTTCACCCTTGTATACATAAAGGATGACTTAACTTATTTGTTACCTGAAAGTTATATTAATCTGTTGAGGATATTGACGGTGTGACCGCCTTAAGAGTTCACGTGCGTCAGATTAAAGATTTCTCATTGAGCTTTACTGTTTTCATAGCTATTTAAGTTTTGGAAATGGAAATAAGAGAATTTACTTTTTGAACAAATCTCATATATATATATATATATATATATATATATATATATATATATATATATATATGGGGCGAGTGTGTATGGGTTTAAAAAGAAATCGAATAGGATCAATTTTTTAAACGGGCACTTACATACACATGCAGATATGTATGCGTGTGTGTGCGTATTGTTTATGACTAATACCCTCAGCAGAATGTTTGACGATCGATAAATTTTTTAAATAACGATAAATACTTTTTTTATATATGCACAAAAAGATATCTAAATAATATAGGTACCCTCGGTATTAATCCAAAGGTAGCTAACATATACTTTACTGGACACTCATCATAGAGTGACAGCAATCTGGTTAAATAAACCACTTACAGTTTCTTCTCGGCGACGATTTTTTACACATGTATAAACACACACACATACACACACATATATACACCCCCCATATATATATATATATATATATGTGTGTGTGTGTGTGTGTGTGTGTGTGTGTGTGTGTGTGTGTGTGTGTGTGAAGAGAAAATATCCTTTGCACTCTCGAGCCCACAAGAATAGTCACATAATACTGGTTTAGTATATATATATATATATATATATATATATATATATATATATATATATATATATATATATATACTGAAACACTTATCACAATATTCTGTGGATCTATATTAAAAAACCTTGTTAAACTTTGACATATTTCCATTCTATGGAGGTCAGGTGCGAACGAACGCCCCATAATTTTATTAGAGAGAGGTGAAAGGTTTAGTATATATATATATATATATATATATATATATATATATATATATATATATATATATATAATCCTCTCGCAAATATCAAGACTACAAAATATATAAAATTTGAACACAATATCGAGTATTTTTCATATGTGTTATAATTGTTTTCGTAACCATTTCACAAACCGAATCAAACACTATTTTATATAGATTATAAATCCAATCATCCTAAGTGTGTGAAAAAAAAAGCTGTATTCCCTAGTATATCAAAAATAATATTCAGGTTATAACAAAAATGAGAATATATTCAATAAGAATGATGATTATTATTATTATGAAACTTTAATTAGATCAGGATATCAAAGTAAAATCAAACAAATAAAGCAGGTGGATAATAAAAATAGCAGGACGAAAGACAAAATATCATATAACATTGAAATGAAAGGAAGTAAAAGTGTAAAGAATAAAGACATGCATAAAGTAATAAGAACACTAGAATGAATGAAGTTAAAAATAATAATGAAGCGAACAATAGGAATAATGATCGTGATTAATAATAGGATTGAATCAAGTGAACTAAATATGGTGAGAAAATGTAACTGTAGACTATCTAACGAATGTCCATTGTAGAGAAATTGCTAATTTCTGAAATTCTATATAATTGTGAAGTTAAGGTGGATAATAGTAAAAATATACCTAATGAGTACTAAATGTATTTGGCCCTAGGATACTGTTTTTTCACGTTACGATGTTGAATATGATGTTTTTCCAGCCCTTGGTGACGACGTTTGCCCAGCTTTACGGTCTTATTCATAATGCTATTTGATTAAATACGTGTGTATTATATGCTGTATTGTATTTTGTTACTAATTTCTAATGCTGTATTCCAGGGTTCTGCTCTACTAAGATTTTAAAATAGTGCAATAAATAAATAAATTAGTAGATCATAAACTAAAGAGATAGAAACTAAACTATAGAAACTACAAAAATTATAAACCTTAAAAGGGCAAATAGATGTAGTTTTGGTTTTAATAAGACGACGAGGAAAACATTAAAATATAAAAATCGAACAATTAATTTTTTTTAAAATAAACAATCGTGATATATTGCCATGTGATATAGTATATTGTGCATGTATTTTGAGGTTTTTCTCAAACCAGTCTAAAAATTATAACCTAAAAATACAAACAGAAGTAGTTTTGGTTTTAATAATCATTAAGGGTAATAATATTACAGCCGAGTTATTTCAAGAATACAGGAATGAAAAAAAATCTAACATTAAGTAACTTTAAGATATTGAGACAAACAGATTGTGATGGAATAAAATAAATTTAATGGAAATTTTCAGAAATTAGTAAATTGATAAAAATTGAATAAACAGAGTAATATCTCTTAAAACGTTAAGCTTTTACGAATAATAACGAAGAGGGCGATAAAAATTAAAATTAAATACTTGAATAATAATAAGAATTAAAACGTTAAACTTTACATTTGAATTATTGACACGACTAGTCTGGGATGAAGATGAATTTTAATACTATTTAAATTTACCTTTTAATTACAGTTATTTTTTTTAATATTAAACAAAATTTATTATGAGATCGTAAAATGTAAACGATGTTGATACGAAACTATTATAGATTGAGGAGGATATACTTGGAACACCTTAGTGGGAACTAGAATCGGAAGTTTAATTTAGTATTTAGAAAATAAATCAATTAAATACTTATTTTGTGGAAAAAATTACTAAAATATAAAAATATACAGAGGATAATTAATATTAAAATATGCAATTGGTTGAAATATCATTTAAAAAGTAGAAATATGAAAATGGGGTGATTACTAAGTTCTAAGAAAACACAAACAGAAAATATAAGAGTGGGATGGAGGTAGGTCCAAATGCTTGTTCTACTAAAATAGAGAATATGAAGATATTCATATATGCATAAATAGTGTATTTTGTCGTTTGAAGAGTAGC
>NC_136489.1:135059239-135066739 GCF_053919585.1 Euprymna scolopes
TCTTATTCCCATTTATTTGACGAATTGTGTTCCTGTTTAGAGTCGAAGATTTGTTGATTTGTGCCCGACATGACTTCAATCGTTTAAGCTTGTAATAGTATCTTTTGAGATATATGGAAAAAGTTGTTACTTTTATGTTTCTAATTTCATTTTTATCGACTCTTAGTTTCTTAAGATTAAGCGTTGTGTTTTGCTTTCTTTGATTTCCTACTTGTGTTCAATCTCAGCATCCATCCAACGCGGCCATAGCCAAGATTGAACTCACTACACGAGTTTGTGGTGTAATGCAAATCTTGTCGCTAGCTTTATACTTGATGCTTCGCCAGGGCTATCAGGGTTATTTTTTTATTGTGATCCATCACTAGATTGGGTGCTTAGCACGACCTAAGAGAGTCCAATCTATCATCAAGAGAAGGATAGACTGCGTTATTTTCTCAACCTGGTAGTTTGCCTCGCGCTAAAGTTTAACATCAGCATCAGTAAGTTAAATATATATACACTATATAAAACTTTGTTTGCGTTGTGTGTTTTAATTCGTTCCTTATTGATTCGAAAAGATCTGGGCTGATTTTTATGAAATTTCAAGCAAATGTACCTTATGTATCTGGCAGTAATCTTAGGTAGGTTTTGTATCGAAATATCTTCGATAAGTATCGATAATAGATAATCGAAATAATCCGATTAAAAAACAGGCGATTTTGACCATAGTTATCGCCTTTACGCAGCCTAACATCAGAAGTTCATTTAAGAAGTGTTATTATCACACAAAGCCCGACATATAAAATCAACAGTAGATTCTTTCATATAACAGCGGTGCGTTCGAAGTGAATGTTTTTTAGAGAACAATTAGACCATGATACTTGACTTTTGTATTTTTAACTTTAATTAAAGACATTACACACAAAAATAAGTTTACAAAATAAACAGGAGGTTCTCTACAGTGCAATGTAGACAAGAATGTATCGTGGACTAAGTCACTGCAAGGAGATATGTGAAGCTTTGTCCGGTTACTGCGATAGGTTGCCAACTAGAGCAAGTAACCAGTATTTTTTTAATTACATTTTCACCCCAAACAAGGTACATTGCCACTTTGCTGCAGGGGCTACTATCAGGGACATACGTATCAGGGGTACTATGTAGGGAGTTCGGCAGCAAGATGTCGGTTCACGTTACACTTGAACTTCTGCATGCCAGTACAGTTGGGAAAGCTGTTCTAGGGAAGAAACTACTGGCTCTCTTACATCTAGGGATCTCTACTGTGAAGCGGAGGGGTTTAGCTGCTTTTCGGGTTTGTCGGAGGTATTTACGTCGAGGGGGCAAAAGTGCTTGTAGTTCCTCAGAGCATTCGCCGTTAAAGTACTTGTAGAACATGCAGAGGGATGCAACATTTCGTCGATGGGACAGAGGCTGAAGTTTAGATGACAGTTCAGTACCTATCAGATTGGCGACTCTCTTTTGAACCTTGTCTAGAAGCGAGAGGCTACTAGCAGATGCACCAGCCCAAATATGACAACAATACTCCATACATTGACGAATGGTGGCCTTATAGAGTCATAGGATACTTTCGGGCGTTAGTAGCTTTCTAGCACGGTAGATAGAACCTACCTTTTTCGCAGCGGTCCTGGCAATACTCTCAATGTAATTGTTCCAACTCATGCTTCCTGGGTGCGTTAGGCCGAGGAGTTTAAAAGATGTACTTTCCGATAAAGAGTCAGTGGCCATTGCTATTTGTGGTAGAGAATGTTTCTTGTATTTATTGAAGGAAACAAGTGTAGTCTTGGAAGCATTAAGTATGAATTAAGTTTTTATCCCCATTCCACTACAGACCGGAGGTCATCCTCTGGTGTTTCTGCCATTTCTTTAGATATGTGTTCATTTGTTTTCCTGTCGTGTCTGCTATAGAGCGTGGTGTCATCATCATATACACCCATCTCACAGACAATTTTGTCAGGGAGGTAATTTATGAATTTTAGGAATAACAGAGGTCCGAGGATAGACCCCTGAGGCACTTCGGCATTTATATCATTGTTTAGATGTACGACCGTCGAGAACAACCTGGATTTTTCTCTTATCTAAGAAGGATTTTATTATGTTAAAGATTCTTCTAGTGATACCGTATGATCTGATTTTCTTGAGAAGACCTCCATGCCATACCCTGTCAAAAGCCTTAGATATATCTAGAGCTACTGATCTACCCTCACCCACTTTGTCCAGTGAATGGTATATACGTTCTGAGATTACAGTTAGGATTTCTACTGTGGATCGGGCTTGCCTAAATCCATATTGATGGTCAGTCAGAAGTTTAGAATCTGTTAGGTGATGGACGAGAGCTTGGTTAATTATAGCCTCAAATATTCTGGCGAACAGTGGGAGGAGGCTAATGGGGCGATAATTTACAGGATCAGTTCTTTCGCCAGAATTCTTGAAAGCTGGTACTACATAAGTTTTCCAGCAGAGAGGAAAGCAAGGTTCATTAAGGCATTTGTTGTAAAGTTTGGAGAGAACTGTAGCTATTTCGGCGGCGCACTTTTTTAATCGCACAGCCGGGATGAGATCAGGTCCACATGCTTTTGCAGTGTCAAGAGAGAGGGTGGTTAGCAGAGTCCAGTATGGAGTTGGAGGCAAACCGACTGGCAAGCATGCTAGCCTTCTCAGCTGCAGAGCAAACAACCTCATGATTGTTGGATAGTGGGGGAATTGTTGATTGCCCATTATTTACTACACTGTTGTAGATTTTCCAGAAGTCACGGTCTCCTAATTTCTGTGCTTCGATGCGTTTTTTGGTGGTTTCAGTAAATTCTCTCTTAACTGTCGCTATTTCTTTCTTACAGTTATTTCTGGCTTCTATATACGTCTCTCTGTTTGAACTTGACTTATGTCGGTTAAATCTGCGGTACGCATGCTGCCTTTGCGCTATGGCAGCTGCACAAATAGAATAAACCATTGGGAAGAGTGGGGCTTGCTATAAAATTTCCGCGTGGGAACATGTGCTTTACTTGCTGTTTTGAACCATTCAGTGGTCTCTTTCGCACACTGTTCAGCAGGAAGTGAAAAGATATTTTGCCATGGAGCGTCCCTGTTGAGATCCCTGATGGCTTTCCAGTCAGCCTTTTTATAATATCTCGTGATTTTGAGCAGCGGCTCTTCAGTTTTGGCTCTAGAGTTTAGGGCGATTTAAACCATTACCACTGCATGATTGGCGTTCCCAAGTGGACTGAGGACATTCGTTACACAGACATTGGGAACTGTGGCCAGAAACAGATCTAGAAGTGATGCGTGTTGTTCTTGCTGGTCTGGGAAACGGGTTGGAAACGTAATTGTTATAGGAAAATCAGATATAGAGAAGTTATGTGTTGTGGTACCAGCTGCGTCTGTGTATGTAGAAAATTCAAGCCAGTTTCTGTGGTGGACATTGAAGTCACCAAATACATGCACTTGTGCGCTAGTGTCGAGGGAAAGTGCTGAATCTATGCTGTCAGAGACTTTGTTTATTAGGATACAGTAGGTTAGACTCACTTAGTGCTAAGATATCCGGAGAGTTAGGAGAAATGCTTCAACATCATTTAAATTAGTTCTAAGTCCACGGATGTTCGTAAATGCCAGCCTCAAGTGAGAAGGCAGATTGGTTTTGTTTGAGTTTTGGCCTGGTTTTAGCGTAATTTTTCTTTATTGTACTGTAATTTTTTTTAAGAGTTTCAGTTTAGGTAAGGGGTGCTGAGCAAGTGGTTATGCAGAATACCAGACATGCAACACAAGCAAACCATCAGTTGTCCATTCGTCTACAAGGATTGTGGCCTCAGGAAAGCCCACTGGAGATGAGAGTAGGGTCCCTTTCCATGCTCGACATGGCACTACAAACATCCTGATATTATACAACTGTTGATGGAGCAGCCGCTCTAAGCGCTACCAAAGAGTTATGGAGCCTGTACTACCAGTTGGGAACAGCAGCCAGGAACTGTCTATCCCGTACCCTCAACCCATCAGACGATGGTCAACCCAATCTACTTGGACTGGCATTATGGCATTCAAGTACTCCCAAGTGCCCAGTTTAAGGGATGGGATGTGTCGGGAGTGAGGAAAACGGCGTTCATTACCCTAGTCAGGAAACAAGATCGACCCATGAGTGTTTCTGTCGAATCCTTGTGATTCGACCTCTACGCCTGGTTAATAGAAGACTTCTAGACTTGCCCTCAACGCCTGGCAAAAAGGAGTATGGAAGCCGGGCGATAGACAGTGCCTATCTACTCCTTAAGCAGTTTAAGTTTTCAGACTGGTAATTTGTTTGAGTCACCAGCTCTAGGAAGGTTGTCATCCAAGACTGGAGAGGCCTCCCTCCCCCTAGGTTTAGCTTCAGAGTTTTCCCTCTCTTAGACGGATGACCTGGAAGATCTATGGGTTCATCAGCACCGAGAGGGTTTGCCCCGCGGCTGTGTCCTAATCCAGGTATTTCCGCGACCCCGCGTGGGTGGTTTATGTTACTGGGTTAGTTTATAAAGGTTATATATCTACTGAAAAATTATACTCCTCAAAGTGATTACGGGACATTGCTATTTCATTGTTTGATTACTGAAGGAGGGGGTGAGCAACAGTTCATGCAGTGGAAGCAGCTATATTTGCAAACAGGTCTGTTGAAAGGAGTTAATATTGTTTTATGTTTTTTTCATTAAATTTATATATACAATATGTCTTCCTTTTATTTTAATGTGGCTCAGGAATAGGATAATGCGTTACAGAATGGCTTGATATTACGTATTAACTAAAAAAATTGTTGTACAAGCTCTGGATATTTTAGATGGCAGGAAGGTTAAGATGTATATTCAATAGATACAAGTAACGTCATTTTTGATATGAAGTACAATACAGTACATGTAATTTTGGAAGTAAATTATACGCTATGGCGTATACAGTATGTACAATACAGTAAATAGATATATGGGCAGATTTCCAGTAGATGCGAATATATGGAGATTGTAAATATTAAGTATGTTTCCATTTCTAACGAAGATATCTTCAGCTTTCGTTTATAAATCGGGAGTTGTATTTTGCATTACAAAGTATCGGTTCATTTTTTTTTTTGTATTTAACATTTCAAATCTAAGGAAGAGACAGCTATTGCTATGTAATATAGATAGCTGTGAATCTAAGTACAGACTGTAGTTAGTAAGTGTCTACCTGGATAAGAATAAACTAGTGCATAGGGGATAGAAATGTATAGATGTTTAGTGATCATTACTTCCAATCGGTCAGCATGCGAAGGTTACGGGCTGAAAGCTGAGGACTCTCATCCAAGTCGTGTGTAATGTATGAGTCTTAGTAGCAGCTTGGGGAGTAGGGCAGATTGTTAGTTTTCAGGAGAGGATTAAACTTACACAATACAGTGGAATTAATTATTCGAGTTTTGAGTGTCAAGTAAGGTTTAGTTAGAGTAGGGGGAAACATATTTTTAATTTAACATGCAAATCAGACATAGGCAGTCGTCTTGGAAGTAAAGTATATATTGGATATACGTAGCAATACGTCAGTTTGGTCAGGTTCAGTAATAGTCTTAGTGACGTAGCTAAGGTCGCTGTGCATTTCAGTTACAAATATAATTGAAAGTAAGACAACTATATTCCGTGGTTTGGTATAGCTAGCAAGGAAGCAACATTTCAATACAAGCAAGCTTATAGTAATAGATATTAAGTATATTATTTAAATAAAGTCCTAGCTTCTTCTAATATAGGAGAAAATAATTCACGGTTTGTGGTAGATTCTGGAATTTACTTTGTCAGTTTTTTTTATATCGCTAGTTTACTTGAATATAGCAAGGGTGAGAAGTGTTTTGCCCTTTTGAGTGATGGTGGGGGTGACGAATTTCATCTTAGAAAGTTCGCTGAGACAAATAAATATGCATAGATAAAACAATAGGAAAATAGGCAACATGAAATACATTTGTTAGAAGTTAAGTTGAAATTTAAAAAAAAAAAGACAAAAAAAACAGTGATATGGCGTGCGTTTTGCTTGGCCGAATGAGAATATTATTGAAAAATGAGCGATTTCACTGATTTCTATGACAATAAAAATACGACAGTGTGAAACATTCGTTGATAATCATTCAGTCCGTAAAATATAATAATAATAATAATAATAATAATAATAATAATAATAATAATATAATAAAAATAATATATATATATATATATATCAAATTTTAGTCATTCAATAAATGTACAAAATTATGACGTGAAATAGTTAAATTTCAAATCAAAAGATTTTTATTATTCTATGTAAGACAAAGAATACATTTGAAATATTATAACTCCTTATCCTATATGTCTTACACAGAATAATAAATATCTCTTGATCTGAAATTTAACCAGTCCACGTCATAAATTTTTAAATTTATTGAATGACTAAAATTTCATTTATTTGCTCTATCTTGTATATCGAGCAATTTTTATTTAGATGGGATAATACTTATAGAATATTACTGTCAATAATATTTTGTAAGACTTATAATCACAGGTTTCTATACCACTTGATTGTCAGATAATTTCATTCTGAAGTGTATATATATGTATATTAGACTTGGATTAGAATATATATATATATATATATATATATATATATATATATATATATATATATTAGAATTAAATTAGAATATATATATACATATATATATATATATATATATATATATATATATATATATATATATATATATATATATATATATGTGATTGTTGAGCTGGATTAAATCCGACGATATGAAATAAAATGGAGGTGGAAGGACCTGGATACTCAACGTTTCGCCCGATTTATGCGGGCTTTTCAAGAGGGATGGTCATTGACGAGATAGTCGGAGGATTGGGGCTATATATAATGATGGGGGAGAGCAGCGTGTTTTCCTTATGTAAATTAGATGTCATATGTACATGTATATACATTTTATGAGAAAAAAAAACTAAATTAGAGTAAACTAGTGTAGTGGATTACGTCTAAAAGATAAAATATCGTAGAGATTTAAAAAAAAATTGTGTTTGGAAATATAGCGGTGATAGATTAAATAAATAAAATGACATGAGATTACGAAAGAATCTTTTTTTTTAATTAGAAATAATTGAATTGGGATAAAATAGCGTAGTAACTTAAAAGATGGTGCCTAAAAATAAGAATAGGAGGTGATAAAATGGAGTCTAAAATAGATAATGATAAAATACAGTAAATAAGTAAAATAAAAATAAAATTAAGTGAAATTACGAATTTTTTTTTTTAATCTCTACGATATTTTATCTTTTAGACGTAATCCACTACACTAGTTTACTCTAATTTAGTTTTTTTTTGTTTTTTTTCTCATAAAATGTATATACATGTACATATGGCATCTAATTTACATAAGGAAAACACGCTGCTCTCCCCCATCATTATATATAGCCCCAATCCTCCGACTATCTCGTCAATGACCATCCCTCTTGAAGAAGCCCGCATAAATCGGGCGAAACGTTGTATCCAGGTCCT